>NW_028318527.1:402500-612500 GCF_062004578.1 Staurois parvus
GATAATAGATAGATAGATAGATAGATAATAGATAGATAGATAATAGATAGATAGATAGATAGATAGATAGATAGATAGATAGATAGATAGATAGATAGACAGACAGTATATATCTATATATCTATGTATATTTATATATATATATATATATATACATATATATGCTATTTTTTTCCAAATAAAGTGGAGTTACACTTTAAGTATAGAAAAAACCTTTTAGAAAGCATATATTTAAAAAAAACAAAAAAACCCCACCAACCTTTTTCTCCCCGTGGTGAAGTGCTGACACGCATTCATATTCCAAACTTATTGTAACTTGGAGCCTTCAGATCTGTTTGGCCTTTATTCCTAGCAGGGGACACATAAATAATTTGGAGAGGAATATTAGTCCGCTGCCTCCAAAGTGCTGCCTCCCTAATAGAGTGTAGCGTTCCTGACATGGCGTAACTCACGGGGCAGCACAAACAGGCCATCAATAGCGCAGCGGCTCATTTCACTGTCCTTAGCGCATGGAATCTTCATTATTTGCACTCTTGATAAAGGGCTGTATATCTGGTGGATCAGCAATAGTCCATTTACCAGAGAACAATGATTTATCTCGCGCTTAGCGCCGGACGGATCTCTGTTTTGCACAGTTCTAGCCGGAGGAGGAGAAACAATGGCTAAACGCTCTGGAGCAGGCAGAGACTGAGTTCCTTTTGTTGTACCAAAGAGAGATGGGATGATTTTTGTTACTATTTTACCGCTTATCTAAAAGGTAAAAACCTGTTTAGAGATTGGGATAGGCTGGACCCAGGGGCCGACTGACAACTTATGGGGCCCCTGGGCAATAGGGGATCATGGGGCCCCTGTGTCCTTGCCCACACTCAAAGCATACCTAAAAAAGCCTATAAAAAGTACCAGGGGCATTTCATGGGGCCCCCTACTGACCCCGGACCCTCGGGCAGTATATGCTTGAATGGTCAGGCCACCCCTGGCCAAGTGCTTGAATGGTCAGGCCACCCCTGGCCAAGTGCTTGAATGGTCAGGCCACCCCTGGCCAAGTGCTTGAATGGTCAGGCCACCCCTGGTTGGAACTCCTGTCAGGTTTCTGTCTCCATGGGGGACATTCACTCTCTCTATTTGTCACTGTTGGGCCTCTTGACCATGAGCACCTGAACGCATGCAATGTCATTTTTTTAACAATAAAAATATTTCATTTAGCAAGTGCAATCCTGTCCAAAATCCTTTTTTTAATTTCACCAGTTTTTTTTTTTATAATATATTATTGGATCATCGCCACTGAAAAAAAAAACAATGCACTCCCTGTGTGGTTGGGATAGAAGTCAACTACTGAGAGCTCCCTCTGCTGGAAAAGTAACAATATATAATAATGTAACAAAAATATGGAAGAGTAATTATGTGGAAACTGTGCTCCCCCACATTCCTGCCGAAAAGGCCATATATATATATATAAATAAAATAAAATAAAAAAATTATATATATATATCATCAGCAGAAATATATATATATATATATAATTATATCATTTTCCTTCCACTTCACAATGATGTGCCACTTTGAGTTGGTCTATCCCAGTGGTGGGCAACCTTTTTTTTCAACTGAGCCAAGTCTTGCCAATACCACGATTGAAATTTATTTTGATTCATCCCCCATATAGTAATTCATCCCCCATAGTAATTCATCCCCCATAGTAATTAATCCCCCATATAGCAATTCATCCCCCATATAGCAATTCATCCCCCATAGCAATTCATCCCCCATAGTAATTCATCCCCCATAGTAATTCATCCCCCATATAGTAATTCATCCCCCATATAGTAATTCATCCCCCCTATAGTAATTCATCCCCCCTATAGTAATTCATCCCCCCTATAGTAATTCATCCCCCATATTAATTAATTCCCCATATAGTAATTAATCCCCCATAGTAATTCATCCCCCATATAGTAATTCATCCCCCATATAGTAAGTCCCCCATATAGTAATTCATCCCCCCTATAGTAAGTCCCCCCTGTGTCAATTCACTTACCTTTGCTCCGCGCGTTCCTCTCGCCGTGTTCCCGCGCCGTTCTGGTCTTCAGGGCGGACTGTGAGAGGAGAGGAGTTCGTCACGCTGCCCCGCCTACATCCTGGCTGCCCCGCCTACATCCTGACAGCTGCAGAGTCCTGACTTTTGGGGCGGCCGCCCGAGAGGAGGGAGGGGAGCGGGCGCCCGGCACACAGAAGAGCCGCATTTAAGTTTGTAAAGAGCCGCATGTGGCTCGCGAGCCGCGGCTTGCCGACCACTGGTCTATCCCATCCAATCCCAATAAAATACATTGACAGTTTTGGTTGTAACATGACAACATGGGGGACATTTCAAGGGGTAGGAAGACCTTTTCAAGGCATTATATATATATATATATATATATATATACATACAGTATATACACTACATGCTTTTCCTTTTCTAGCCATCAGAGAGAAGGTGAGGCCGGCAGGATCCCGCTTCTATAAAACTGTTAGTTAAAAAGCAATACTTACTACTGTGGTTTATTGGCTCCACGTGGCTATTGAACAGCAAACCGTAAAATTAAGAACCTGTGAATGTTGCACTAAAGATTAAAATAATGGCAAAACAATTAAAAATGTTTCTCCCAACAGCCTCCTCTTACCTCGCCTTTAAATCACCTGGACAGAGACGTTTTACTTCATGTCCCGGCATAAAGAAAGTGCTTAGTGCTTTTATGACAAGGATAATTCGCCATTCATCAAACTCGCTTTTGGCAGCTTTATGGATTGT
Organism: Staurois parvus; assembly: GCF_062004578.1. Lineage (NCBI taxonomy): Eukaryota > Metazoa > Chordata > Amphibia > Anura > Ranidae > Staurois > Staurois parvus. Next base: position 405,286 of record NW_028318527.1, read on the forward strand.
TAGGCTAAGGTGACTTTAAGGCAGGTGACAATGGAAATAATCGCGGCACAACAACAAGGCTTTGGTGGAAAAGAAGAAGCCTGGGATTGCTACCAATGGGGCGTTAAGGCGGTACTGGCGGTTGGTCCCCTTTAAATACACCTACGGGGATAAACGTCAGCCAAAAAAAGATGTTTTCCCATGCAGTGCACCTGTGTCCAGCACTGCACGGGTTAACTGCTCTTTTCTGTCTAGGAGAGAAGAGAGAGGAGATATACTCAACTAATGCAGGCCATAGATGGGTTGAAAACCGGCCGTTTTTTAATAAACAAACCCCGTAAAATCGGTCGTTTGATCGGCTAACATTACCACCAATGTTAAAAAAAATTGGGTGATTCTCGTCCCGTCTACGGCCGGCATTTAATTACTTCTGTCCCTGCAGAGAGCTCCGCTATTATATTTGACATGAAAAAGTATTGCGGATGCAACAATGTATCTATTTGTATCCATTTCGGATACAGATGTTTTTATTCGGATACAAATGGATACATTGTTGCAACCGCAAGACTTTTTCATGTCAAATATAATAGCGGACTGGAATTCTTCTTCTTTTCTTCTTCTTCTTCTTTTCCTCTTCTTTTTCTTCTTCCTCTTCTTTTTCTTCTTCTTTTTCTTCTCTTCTTCTTTTTCTTCTCTTTCTTCTTCTTCTTCTTTTCTTCTTTTTTTCTTATTTTTCTTTTTCCTCTTCTTCTTTTTCTTCTTCTTTTTCTGCTTCTTCTTCTCCTCCTTCGTCTTCTTTTTTTACTTCTTCTTCTTTTTCTTCTTCTTTTTTTTCTTTTACTTCTTCTTCTTTTTTCTTCTTTTTTCTTCTTTTCTTCTTCTTTTTTTCTTCTTCTTGCAGGTCACGGCTCATGCGCAGATTTTTTATCGGTAAAATGATCAGCCGATTTGCCCATCATTGCCAGCAAAATCGGCCGATTTTTTTCCAACTTTACCGATAAAAATATGTGCCAAAACCCCGAAAAACGGCTGATAAATCGGCCGATTTTCGACCCGTCTATGGCCTGTATGGCCGGTCCAGCACCGATCCCCCGTGCTCCAGCAGTCTTGAGTTGTGGACTGTTCCTGATGTCATCAAGCCCAGATCAGGCTCCATAGACCAGGAAAAGTCCATTGCTGGACCATGGGGGAGCTCCGTTTCTTTGGTGTAACGAAGGATTGGGTGAGTATAAGCTATCCCCTCACCCCTAGACAAAATAAGTAGTTGACTCGTACTGTGTGGGCACACTCCGACTGTATGGTGTGATGGGAGTGACTTTGGGTGGGGGGCCCATGGAACACAGCTCACTTTGGAGAGCTGGGGAGACCCCTGTCTCAGCTCCCCATATCCCTCCTATGTGCAAGTCACCCTGTGCCTGTACGGGGTACAGGGTAGAATGTCCTGATATTGTGTAGACATGTATAGGTGGGGTGTGGGAGTTGTTAATTGTTTACTGCCATGTGGTGCATCCCATTGTTCTATTGTGTGTCTTGCTTGGGAGCAAACTATTATGGGATGTATGTGTTTGTGTATTGGCTTGGTGAGGGGTGTTTCTGGCAGGCCTTCCCCCTGATGGGGTGTCTGCTGATGTGTTTCATGTTGCTAGATTTGGTTTGCCCCGCCCTGTGTCCTTATGCAGGAAGGGAGGGGGGTTGTTCCCTTGAATGTGTATACCTTGTGTCTGTGTTAAAATAAAGCAGTCTATTTCCTGGTTTCGTTCAAGAGTGGTGTCCGTGGATCTGTGTTGTCAGGGAGCGGGAGTCTAACGGAAATATCCTAGTGCAGTCGGGGTCCGGTTCTGTTACACATGGGAAAACCTTTTTTTTTTTCTTTAACCTCTTGCCGACCGCGCATAGCCGAATGACGGCTTCACTGCGGCCGGCCAGTTCTGGGTGGACGTCATATGACGTCCCCCCAGAACGCGCTCTCCTGCGCGCCCCAGGGGGCGCGCACCCGGCGATCTCCATGATCGCTGTGTCCTACGGACACAGCTGATCACGAGATGTGGTAATAGGCCGATCATACCGGCCTTTTACCACGTGATCAGCGGTGTCCAATGACACGCTGATCACAGGGAAATGCAAGTGCCGGTTCTCGGCTGCACTGCCCTGATGATCGGTGCCCAGCAGTGCCACCCACAAGTTCCGCCCACCTGTGCCCAGCAGTGCGCCCACTAGCTCCGCCCACCTGTGCCCAGCAGTGCACCCACCTGTGCCCAGCAGTGCACCCACCTGTGCCACTCTGCAGTGTCACCCACCTGTGCCCAGAAGTGCCACCTACCTGTGCCCAGCAGTGCCACCCACCTGTGCCCACCCACCTGTGCCCACCAGTGCCACCCACTTGTGCCCACCAGTGCCACCCACCTGTGCCCACCCACCAGTGCTGCCCACCAGTGCCACCCACCAGTGCAGCCCAGCAGTGCTGCCAGTCAGTGCCCAGCAGTTGTGCCAATCAGTGCCGCCAGTCAGTGCCCAGCAGTGATGCCAGTCAGTGCCATCTATCAGTACCCATCATCAGTGTCACCTATCAGTGCCGCCTATCAGTGCTGCATATTAGTGCCGCCTATCCGTGACACCTCATTAGTGCTGTCTATCAGTGCCGCCTATCCGTGCCACCTCATTAGTACTGCCTATCAGTGCCCTTTAGTGCTGCCTATCAGTGCCCATCAGTGCTGCCTCATCAATGCACATCAGTGAAGGAGAAAAATTACCTGTTTGAAAAATTTTATAATAGAAAGAAAGAAACTTTTTTTTTTTTTCAAATTTTTTGCACTTTTTTAATTTATAGCGCAAAAAGTAAAGCGCCCAGTGGCGATTAAATACCACCAAAAGAAAGCTCTATTTGTGAGAAAAAAATGATCAAAATTTCATATGGGTACAATGTTGCATGACCGCGCAATTGTCAATCAAAGTGCGGCAGCGCTGAAAGCTGAAAATTGGCCTGGTAAGGAAGGGGGTATAAGTGCCCTGTAGGCAAGTGGTTAAGGTCCAGTTTTGGCCTCTGTGCTCCCATCCTCCCCTCACTGCAACCCCCTAAGTCAGGGGTGTCAAACTGGCGGCCTTCCAGCTGTTGCAAAACTACAAGTCCCATCATGCCTCTGCCTTAGGGAGCCATGCTTGTAACTGTCAGTCTTGCAATGCCTCATGGGACTTGTAGTTTGGCAACAGCCAAAGGGCTGCCAGTTTGACACCTGTGCTCTAAGATGCGTTCTATCATTTTTTTATACTTGTGTTTTTTTTAGAAGTCTTTAAGTCAGTCTTTTGACATTTGGGGTGTTTTTTCTATTGGGACTTTCTTTGGTGGTGGGCGGTCCTCACTGATGCAGGGCTGATGTGATAAAGTCAGTGTCTCTCTCTGCATCATTACACTATACGTACAGGAAACTGTGGGGGCGGGTCTATGGTGTCATGCACTGATAGTATGTCCTCAGTCTTCTGGGTTGAATGGAGTTAGGTGTCACTGAACTCGGAAGACCTAGGACATCTAATGTTACTGCAGAGATGAAAATGGAAATGAGGCAAGTATTAAAGCCAGGGCTGATTCTTTAATGCTTACTAGAGTGCTGGAGGGTTATTCATTATAAATATAAATGTGTATATATATATATATATATATATATATATATATATACTGTATATATTTATTAATATTTATAAGATCATATTATTAAATTATATTGATAATGATATTATTAAAATAATAATAATATAATAATAATAATAACAGTACCAATAATAATAATAATAATATTTATATATATATATACAATATATATATACTGTATATATTTATTAATATTTATAGGATCATATTATTAAATTATATTGATAATGATATTATTAAATAATAATAATATAATAATAATAATAATAACAATAACAGTACCAATAATAATAATAATAATAGCACATTTAGGGCAGAACAACAAGTTCAATTACAGTGACACTATAGCCAAAATGTCCTATATGATATTGCAAGTGTCATTTCCCTCATTTTCCTTAGTAAACGTAAATGCAGTAAAGCGTTAATATCCAATCATATCCAAGAATTTAAAAAAATAAATAAATAATAATTTAAAAAAATAAATTATATATATGTGTGTGTGTGTGTGTGTGTGTATATATATGAGAACAATAAATAAAAACATGATTTTTCTAGCACGTGATTGGATGATGGAAAACAGCAGAGCTTCACCGCATTCACCAAGCTTCTAGGAAAATGAGTGCAACTGCACTTGCAATTTGCAGTCTATTTTGACTTTAGTAAATCCGCTCCAATTTGTCATTAGCATGAACACAGCCGTCTTCGTTTTTCTGAGTCTCCCCTGTAACGTAGTTTATCACCTGGTGATCCTCCCACTAATTTTTTTTCTTCGACTTCCTTTACCAGACTAAGTCGTGCAAGAAAAGTATCAATTAGAGTGTTAAGGCAAACCAGTGACTACTGGCAGGGGTGCTTACAGTGATCATCTTTCATGTATTTATATAAAACCTTCCAAAAAAAGGAGAAAAAAAAAAGAATAAACTGTTTCTATAACAATTAAAAAAAATTTAGCTGGAGTTCAGCTTTAGCTCGGGTTCACACTGGATCTGACTTTGAAATCGTGCAAGTTTGATGCGACTGGGATGTGACTTTGGATGGGTGCAAATTTGATGCAACTTTTTTTTTTTGCTAATCGGAAAGTATAACAGTTCTGTTGTTGTAGTGTACCTCTGATGTGACTTGAGTGCCAGGGAGTGTAAAGTTGCACTACATGAACAGAACTGTTATACTTTCCTATTAGCAAAAAAAAAAAAAGGTTGTTTCAAAGTTTCACCCTTCCAAAGTTGCGTCAACGTCTCATCCAAGTCACATCAACGTTGCATCCATCCAAAGTTGCATTAAAATCCCATTAAAGTGGTTATAAATGCTCGAGGATTTTTACCTTCTTTCTGTGTGCAGCATCCCCCCCCCAGCTCCCCCAAGTACTCACCTAAGCTCCCTCTCAATTCAAAGATGTGCACTGGAGTCTCAGCTATCCTGGGATTCCTTATTCTCATTGGCTGAGACAAAAGTGGGAGCCATTGGCTCCCACTGCTGTCAATCACAGCCAGTGAAACAATGAGATGAGAGAGGGGGCGGGGCCGAGTGTGAATGGACACACTGAGCAGCAAGTGCCCCCATAGCAAGCTGTTTGCTGTGGGAGCACCTGACAGGAGGGAGGGGCCTGGAGAGACTGTGGGCGATCCGAGAAGAGAAGGATCTGGGCCCATAAAGGCTGTAAAAGCAATAATTTCTCCTTCTCTCTGGCTGTATTCTTGCAGCCATTGAAAACTACTGTGTGAGCTGTGAGTGGTCACAGCTTGTCACATGGTACAAGGCTGTTGTGAATAGCCCTGTACCATGTGACCTCTGTGATCATTCACAGATTTCACATATAGTAAGCAATGATGTCAGAAGTGACATCTTGCTTACTACTCTGCATGTGATCACTGATTGGCCAATTAGTGATCACATGATCGGGACCTCGCAGAAAGGTCCCGTATGATGATCGGTGTTCCACTGTCCGGAGGACACAGCAGGCACCGGATCGCGGTACTGCACGCTCCCAGGGAGCGCGCACAAGCAGGGGGCGGGGAGGCCGTTTATATACAACGGCCGGACGGGAGGTGGTTAAAACTTTTGGACCCATATTGGTGATCCTCGGTGTGCTGGTGACATTCTCCCTCTCTGGTTCTGTTCGGTTCCAGCTGACAGTCACTGCAGCACCCGCTTATACACACCACCATTGTTAACGCAGGAACATGTGCGTTTGGATTGCACACTTGCAATGTGAAATACCCGACACAGATTCTATCCTGCCTACATTCTTTCCAAAGCTAAAAAAAAAAAAAAAAAAAAGCCTTGGTCGGAGTTACCCTTTAAATTTCCCACCATCTGCGTTTCCCTGCGGCTCAGCCTCTCGTTGCGCTGCAGTTTGGCCCCCAATTACTTAGCCTTGCCTTGCAATCTTCCCACAAATTATCTTTCTACGTTTACTGAAAAAAAAAAAGGTAAATAAGCGGTTTCGGCGTGTATGATTAAATGGATACGGATCTGAGCGAACGTTTTTGAACGAAGGAAAGAAAAGCTGTTTACATCTCATAGAAGGAAGCAGTGAGCGTGTGCAACTGTCACCCGGCGATTACCTAATTGGCATGGCTGTGCCGGTTGACATGTCTTATTTTGTCACCATTCTCTACGTAATTACAGCGGAATGGCAGCCGCGCGGGCTGCGATCCTGCCGGGGTAATCTGTAACCGCCAAACGCGTCCTCGCTGTCTGTGTTGCTGAAAACAGACTCGGGTGACTTTCTACGCTGTTTGGCTTAATTGCCGCAAATACAGACACACAGCCGCCCCCCCCCTTCCATCCTCTCCGGCATGGAGCTAGAAAACAACATATGACGAAGATGGCAGGTGTCTACCGACGTCCTGCGTTTATATAAATCTCAGAGTTGTCACAACGGAGCCAATCAGACGCTCTGGTTCATTCTGCTATGGGAGGCGTTTGCCACTAGCAGGGGCTGACTGACAACTCATGGGGCCCCCGGGCAATAGGGTATCATGGGGCCCCTGTGTCCTTGCCCAAACTCAAAAAAGCCTATGAAAAAGGTACCAGGGGCATCTCATGGGGCCCCCTACTGACCCCCGGCCCTTGGGCAGTGACCGGGTTTCCAAATGGTCAGTCCGCCCCTGGCCGCTAGTTGTAGATAGAGGAAGGGTCAGAACTAGGGGCATCCCTAGGGTTGGTGTCAGGAACGGACTGACAACTCATGGGGCCCCCGGGCAATAGGGGATCATGGAGCCCTTGTGTCCTTGCCCAAACTCAAAAAAGCCTATGAAAAAGGGTTAGTGTCACCCAGTGCGGTAACACTTGGTGACACCCCCTCCAACGATCCCTGCAGGATGGATCGGATCTGCGGATTGAGCATAATGGATCGGAGTTCAGTCCAAACTCAAAAAAGCCTATGAAAAAGGTTCCAGGGGCATCTCATGGGGCCCCCTACTGACCCCGGGCCCTCGGGCAGTACCCGAGTTTCCAAATGGTCAGTCCGCCCCTGGCCGCTAGTTGTAGATAGAGAAAGGGTCAGAACCAGGGGCGTCCCTAGGGTTGGTGTCACCCGGTGCGGTAACACTTGGTGACACCCCCTCCGACAATCCCCGCAGGATCTGCGGATTGAGCATAATGGATCGGAGTCCAGTCCAAACTCAAAAAATCCTATGAAAAAGGTACCATGGGCATCTCATGGGGCCCCCTACTGATCCCGGGCCCTCGGGCAGTGCCTGAGTTTCCAAATGATGAGTCCGCCCCTGGGGGGGGGGTTAACCATTTTAGGTTGAACAATGGAATATACCCTCGATCAGTTCTGGTATTCTCCCACTCTTTCATATTTATTACAGGTACTTATATAGTAGTCCCTGCCCTCAAGGAGCGTACAATCTAAGGTCCCTAACATACACCTACTAGAGGCAAAATACCTACCAGCGTGTCTTTGGAAAGTGGGTGGAAACCCAACCAGATACATGGAGAACATGCAAACTCCAAGCAGGTAGTGCCATGGTTGGGATTTGAACTGTTGACCGTAGTGCTGCTAGGCAGATGTGCTAACCATGTGGCCACTGTTGTTATGTGGTGCATTATACAGTATCATCCAATCAGAATCCAGCATCATCTTTAAGTGGTGAGGTTCTTTTCTATATTCCATGCTAATGATTCCAATGTCTACATTATTTCAGGTACTTGTATAGCGCCGTCAATTTACACACCTCTTACATATATATTGTACATTCACATCAGTCCCTAACCCTCAAGGGGCGTACAATCTAAGGTCCCTAACTCACATTCATACATATATTAGGGCCACTTTAGACAGGAGCCAATTCACCTACCAGCATGTCTTTGGAGTGTGGAAGGAAACCCATGTAGGCACATGGAGAACATGCAAAGGAGAACAGGGAGAACATGCAAAGGAGAACAGGGAGATCATGCAAAGGAGAACAGGGAGATCATGCAAAGGAGAACAGGGAGAACATGCAAAGGAGAACAGGGAGAACATGCAAAGGAGAACAGGGAGAACACGCAAAGGAGAACAGGGAGATCACGCAAAGGAAAACAGGGAGATCATGCAAAAGAGAACAGGGAGAACACGCAAAGGAGAACAGGGAGAACACGCAAAGGAGAACAGGGAGATCATGCAAAAGAGAACAGGGAGAACATGCAAAGGAGAACAGGGAGAACATGCAAAGGAGAACAGGGAGATCATGCAAAGGAGAACAGGGAGATCATGCAAAAGAGAACAGGGAGAACATGCAAAGGAGAACAGGGAGAACATGCAAAGGAGAACAGGGAGAACATGCAAAGGAGAACAGGGAGAACACGCAAAGGAGAACAGGGAGATCACGCAAAGGAGAACAGGGAGATCACGCAAAGGAGAACAGGGAGATCACGCAAAGGAGAACAGGGAGATCACGCAAAGGAGAACAGGGAGATCACGCAAAGGAGAACAGGGAGAACACGCAAAGGAGAACAGGGAGAACATGCAAAGGGAAACAGGGAGAACATGCAAAGGAGAACAGGGAGATCATGCAAAGGAGAACAGGGAGAACATGCAAAGGAGACAATTAACCTACCAGCACATGTTTGGAGTGTGGGAGAAAACCAGGGTACCTAGAGGAAGCCCACACAGGCCAGGGGAGAACATGCAAACTCCAGGCGGGTGGTGCCGTGGTTGAGATTCAAACCAACGCCCCTAGCACTACCAGGTGGACATGCTAACCTTTTAGCCACTGTGCTGCCCCACACAGCTCCATTCTTAACCCTCTCTGAATATCTACTGTTTGTTGTCATGAAATTTATAGATCTCGAAGCGTTCTTCAATAACCCAAGACACACTCCCGATGACAAATACGCACTTTTTGGATACAAAAGAGCGCAGAGTGCGGTAGTTCTTCCAGGATCGGAGGACTCAAAACGCAGTTCTAATGGTGATACCAACAAGGTATTGGACCCGGAATGAACCCACAAATTGGTAGAATTTATTCTGTCAAGTTCGCTCTCACTGTATTTCACCCTCAAAGCGTTTTCTTGGCTTTCTAGAAATTTCTCGCCCTCCCGCCCCGCGTATGAATATTCGCACTTATTTGCATCTCATTTGAAAGTGATCATCGTCAAAAGTCTCGAGTCAGCACATCTCGCACTTTGTCCTTAGTTTAAGTAAATTTACTCACGCCTTCTCCCGGAAAAACGTGGGACATCAGATAGCGGGGAAAAAAAAATAAATTGATGGCGTTTTTTTTTTTCTTCTCTGTCTTCCACTGAAAATGTCAGCGGTTTGGTGTTTATTCACCGCACGGCATATGATCCATTTGTTAATGTGTGTAAGCTTTTATGTTCTCACATATTATTGCCAAGTAACTGCGCACACACGGCTCAACATATGATTTACAAGAGATTACCATGGAACAGTCAGACTGGATTGTTCTGGAATTCACGGTCCCGGCAAATGTTTTAAAGGACGACCTTTGCCCATTATCCGCCAATTAAAAATTTCAAGGAGAACTGCACTCAAAAAGTAAAAGTGTCAGGACCCGGATCTGAACATTCAACCTCTGCTGCATTTGGAGGTATCTGTTCTTGCTGAGCCACCTGAGACGCTGGGCAGCTCCCTGCCTGATTATTTAGAAAACCTTGGCTTATGTCTTGTTTCTCTGGAACCTTAAATCCTTTGCTCCGCCCATGAACTTCCTACTCAAGCCAAACCTTTTCACTTTCCGTCTGCCAGATTATTGTGATCTCCCCAGCCAATATCTCAAGCTTGTCACTCCTGGTGCCATCAGCATCTTCTCTAACATTCCTTACTGACCTTTGGCTTATTCCTCAACTACATTCTGCTTGATTCCAATCTGCAACCACTTCTTACCGACCTTTGGCCCATTCCTCGACTACGCTTCTGCTGGATCCCTATCTGTGACCACTTCTTACTGACCTTTGGCTTGTTCCTCGACTACCCTTCTTCTTGCTCCCAACCTGCAACCACTTCTTACTGTCCTTTGACTTGTTCCTCGACTACACTTCTGCTTGATTTCAATGTGCGACCACTGCTTACTTTCCTTTGACTTGTTCCTCGACTACGCTTCTGCTTGATCCTTATCTGCAACCACTTCTTATTGACCTTTAGCTTGTTCCTCGACTACACTTCTGCTTGATTCCAACGTGCGACCACTTCTGATTTTCCATTGGCTTGTTCCTCGACTACTCTTCTGCTTGATTCCAACGTGCGACCACTTCTGACTTTCCTTTGACTTATTCCTCGACTACGCTTCTGCTTGATTTCAACATGCGACCACTTCTTACTTTCCTTTGGCTTGTTCCTCGACTACACTTCTGCTTGATCCCAACCTGCAACCACTTCTTACTGAACTTTGACTTGTTCCTCAACTACGCTTCTGCTTGATCCCAACCTGTGACCACTTCTGACTTTCCTTTGACTTGTTCCTGGACTATGCTTCTGCTTGATTCCAACGTGCGACCACTTCTGACTTTCCTTTGACTTGTTCCTGGACTATGCTTCTGCTTGATTCCAACATGCAACCACTTCTGACTTTCCTTTGACTTGTTCCTCAAATACACTTCTGCTTGATTCCAATCTGCAACCACTTCTTACCTACCTTTGGCCTGTTCCTCGACTACTCATCTGCTTGATTCCAACGTGCGACCACTTCTGACTTTCCTTTGGCTTGTTTCTCGACTACTCATCTGCTTGATTCTAACGTTCGACCACTTCTGACTTTCCTTTGACTTGTTCCTCGACTACGCTTCTACTTGATTCCAACCTGCGACCACTTCTTACTTTCCTTTGACTTGTTCCTCAACTACGCTTCTGCTTGATTCTAACCCGTGACCACTTCTTACTTTCCTTTTGCTTGTTAATCAACTACGCTTCTGCTTGATCCCTACCTGCGACCACTTCTTACCTACCTTTGGCTTGTTTACTGACTACATTTCTGCTTGATCCCTACCTGCGACCACTTCTTACCTACCTTTGGCTTGTTTACTGACTACATTTCTGCTTGATCCCAACCTGTGACCACTTCTTACTGAACTTTGACTTGTTCCTCGACTACGTTTCTCCTTGGTCCCAACCTGCGACCACTTCTAACTGCCCTTTGGCTTGTTTTCTGACTATGCTTCTGCTTGATCCCTACTTGCTATATCTGCTACTGGACCTCTGCTTGCTCATTTCCTGGTGGGGCAATCTTGAGGACCGTGACCTGGTACTAACACGCAGCAAAACACATCTCCACCATTAGGAGCTCTGGTGGATACCAGTTAGTGCTTAGATTCTGCCCCTTCGGGTGAGCCCAGCCCATGTGCCAGGGATCCAGTTATGACCAGAGATGTGTGGACTGACACAGGGAAACGCAGGCTTCAAGTATGGTGTAAAACAATATAATTTATTAAAGGCTATACAGTACACCCAAACACACAGTGCAAAAACCAAACCTCCAACAGATCCCAGTATGGGCAGAAACACAAACGTAGTCAGGCAGGCCGGGTCGGTAACTATCGGGCAGACAAGGCACAAAGAAGCAGGCAGGAGAGTGGTCAGGAATAGCCGGGGTCGGTGCACGCAGAGTTCTAGCAGAGTCCAGATCAGGCAGAAATATCAGGCAGGAATATTAGACAGGATGCAGGTACAGGGGCTCATGGGAACAAACACCAAGGCACTGACTGCAGGCCTGGTCCTGCTTAAATACACCTGCTGCAATCAGCCTCAGGTGATGGCTTGACTGCAGGAGTGAGATTCTGGCTGCTGAGAGCACCCGCTGGCCAGCACTGGTACTGCAGCCCACAAGGCAGGTGAGCCCCAGCACCACCTGTGCTGAGTCCATTCCTGACACCATGTAATCCACCAGGAGCCTCTCTACTGCTATAGATACTGGTCTCTGAGCCGGACCCCTGAATTTGACAGAAGTCCTGCTGGTTTGCACCCCCCAGGCTGGAATGGACTTGCAGGTTTTTTTTTTTGAAGGGAGGGAGCGAGTACTGGTTCTTATTGGTACCCTCTCCCATTTCTGTAATCTTTGCTTAGACAAGTATGGGTCCCTTTACGCAGCCGCCCCCCGCAGCCCCCTGAGATACATCACCAAAGAAGCAGTAGGACCACTCTGTGTCTGGCTCTCCTAAAATGTATAGTATAGTGGCCCCCTAAAGGTTTCTTTGTCTCTGTATTGAGTGCTTTCACTTTATTACTTTCATAGGGAGGCAGCTCATAATTTTATCCTACTGGTTGGTTCATTCTCTGAACCTGGGATGAAGAAGTTTGCTGTATGACGGAGATAGGAAGGGTTCTTCATACTCACCCTCTGTCTTAGAACTAGGAGAGTTTTCTCGCTCTCCATCACAGGAATGGTTGCAGTTTGCAGCCGCGGAGGACTTCAAAAGGATGGAAGTGCAATAGACGACCTGTATAATTAACTAAGAAAAATATTGCCTTAAATCAAGGGAGAGTGCAATAGTCCGTAATTCCCCCCCGCATGCCGTGTGTACTCTGTATTAATAATTCCTAAACCGCAGTGATTATGTTGTGGAAAGCCGTAGAGCAAGTGAAAGTTAACATAATAGATCTTGTTACAAATATTTCATTTTCCAAAAGGCTATCACTACACGGAAGCTTTTAAATACAAATGCAGACACTAAAAAAAGGGTAACTTAAGGTTTCCTGCTATTCTTGGAAATTCAGAATTCAATTAAAAGCCGGATCCCTCTGCGAACCGTTCCTCTCTGCCGACGTAGGCGATGACATTAGCCACGCTATTGAAGTAATCAGCTTTGTAAATAGCATTCGTTATCTTGTTTGCTCCATTGTGTTTGAAGTATCCACAACGTCCAATGGAAGTCCTTCGGATTCTGCTTGTTATTGCCAGGCTAGTACAAGGACTGTACCGAACGTCATGCAAAACTGGATATAGGTCATTCAAATTTCACATGTTGGTAGAGTAACTTTTCCTCTGTAGTTACTCTTCTTATTTTACATTGCAGTTGTAGCGCCCTCTTAGCTAGCTAGGGGGAGCTAGATGATTATTTTTTTCTTAGAAAGCTAAGTAGCAGCTAGGGCAGGGGTGGGCAAACTTTTTGACTTGAGGGCCGCAATGGGTTCATATATTGGACCCGGGGGCCGGACCAAGAGTAGATGAATGATGTGTATGTGTCATCCATAGTAAGTATAGTAATATTCCCCCATAGTAAGCATAGTAATTCATCCCCCATATAGTAATTCATCCCCCATAGTAATTCATCCCCCATATAGTAATCCATCCCCCATAGTAATTCATCCCCCATATAGTAATTCATCCCCCATATAGTAATTCATCCCCCATAGTAATTCATCCCCCATATAGTAATTCATCCCCCATAGTAATTCATCCCCCATAGTAATTCATCCCCCATATAGTAATTCATCCCCCATAGTAATTCATCCCCCATAGTAATTCATCCCTCATATAGTAATTCATCCCCCATAGTAATTCATCCCCCATAGTAATTCATCCCCCATATAGTAATTCATCCCCCATAGTAATTCATCCCCCATATAGTAATTCATCCCCCATATAGTAATTCATCCCCCATATTAATTCATCCCCCATAGTAATTCATCCCTCATATAGTAATTCATCCCCCATAGTAATTCATCCCCCATATAGTAATTCATCCCCCATATAGTAATTCATCCCCCATATTAATTCATCCCCAAAGTAATTCATCCCTCATATAGTAATTCATCCCCCATAGTAATTCATCCCCCATATAGTAATTCATCCCCCCTATAGTAATTCATCCCCCATATAGTAATTCATCCCCCCTATAGTAATTCATTCCCCATAGTAATTCATCCCCCATATAGTAATTCATCCCCCATATAGTAATTCATCCCCCATATAGTAATTCATTCCCCATATTAATTCATCCCCCATAGTAATTCATCCCTCATATAGTATTTCATCCCCCATAGTACTATTCCCCCCCAAGTAGTAAGCCAAGTCCCCCCTGTGTCAATTTACTTACCTTTGCTCCGCGCGTTCCTCTCGCTGTGTTCCCGCGCCGTTCCGGTCTTCAGGGCGGACTGTGAGAGGAGCCTATTTCCCCTCACGTTCGTCACGCTGCCCCGCCTACACACATCCTGACAGCCATCCTGACAGTATCACGCTCCACGGGCCGGATTAAAAGGTCCGCCGGGCCGTATACGTCCCGCGGGCCGTAGTTTGCCCATTGCTGAGCTAGGGAGGAATAGTCAGGAGGTTACATTTAGGTCAGGGTTAAGAGGCTCTTCAGATAAGCTCACTGATACTTTCCCCTGGTCTAGAGACTTGGAGAAGTCTCTAGAATTCAGTGGGTGAAGAGGACCTGGTATGCACTCTTAAGAGATTCTGACCAATCCCCAATCAGGAGGCTTGGCATTGGGTCAGGACAGCGCTTAAGAATGACTGAGCCTGCTCAGCAGCAGGAGAGTTTGGGTGGAAGATGGAATGAGCAGGATGGAGTGTGGAGCCTGAAAGGGGGTCCAGGAGAGGGACCTACCTACAGGTGGAGGAGCTGGAAGGGAGGATCTCTCAGCCTCATAGTCCCATGAGAGAGGACAGCCTGGGAAGCAAGGAAGGAGCCAGCCCAGCGTAAGCCCTGAAGGCAGTCACCAACCCATATGCTTGCAGGAGAGGACTGAGTGAGTAATCTCACACCCCCTGGCCCAGTAAAGGGGAGAGGGCATTTGGGTGGGAAACCCCATCTGGGACTGCTGATCTTAAGGTGGCAGATCCTGAGTCCTCTTGCCCAGGGATTCCCTCAGGCAGCTGGGTGAAGAGGAGATTTTATCTGGGGTCTGAGGTGGTATGGCGGGAGAGGCTGGATAGCTCTCCAAAGAAGAGAAACCCTTCTGGCACTTGTACATAGCTCCAGGAAGTTGTCCTCAGTTTTACAGTTCCTTGGGCATAACTGACCATTGGGAACTCGGGCCTGGGGTCAGAAGGGGGCCCCATGAGGTGCCCCTGGTACCTTTTCATGGGCTTTTTTGGGTGTGTTTTGAGTGTGCGCAAGGACACAGGCGCCCCATCGTCCCCTATTGCCCGGGGGCCCCATGAGTTGTCAGTCCACTCCTGGTCCTCCCTTTTACCCCCAGCAACCAAATAGAATCGTTCTTGTGTGAGCTCTGGGAAACTGCCCTTGCTCCTTGATCTTACTACTGAACAGGATCACTTTTGAGATCCAGGTTTCAGGGCTGTGGACAAGGGGTACCATCAGTCCTCCTTTACAGGATCCAGGATAGCAGGGGGCCCAGGGAGGGTAATTGATCCCCTGTATGGCTCTCTCTCCAGCAGTTGAGAGCTGGCTTCTTCTCTCCCTCCCGCTGGCCTTCAGCTGCTGCAGAGAGAGCCATACAGGGGATTGGTTCCTGTAATTGCCCCCCACCGCACCCATCACCCTCCCTTTGCACTTTACATTTCCTCGTGCTGCCAAGGCCCCATGTGTGCCCCCACCCCCACAGTGATGCCAGCTTCTTTCCTCTCCTTCCCATCGGCGCACACAATAGGTTCCTTCAGGATGGAGAGTTGGGGAAGGGTCCAGTAAATATGTCACATTTACCAGCCCCTTCATTTCCTGAATGAACACAATGAGTGATCAGTGCTGACCACTCACTGTGTTCATTCATAATTGAAGCCTAGTAAAATGTAATTTTTTTTTTTTTGGAGGGAAGGGGGGGGGAGGGTGGCTGTCAGATTGGCCATATGGAGCCGCGTGATTTCTAACAGCAGCCCTGCCAGGATTTATTTAGTGTTCTCCACCCAAGAATAAATATTCAGCTACACACAAGAGTTCCCTTTTTAGATCCATCTTATTACCACCAAAACAGTTAAACCCCCAACCAGCAACTCAGTGCGTTTTCACATTTATTAGACACTTCCTGTCCTGAATGAACACAATGAGTGATCAGTGCTGATCACTCACTGTGTTCATTCATAACTGAAGCATTTAAAAAAGGTATTTTTTTGGGGGGAGGGAGCTGTCAGATTGGCCATATGGAGCCCCGTGGTTTCTAACAGCAGCCCTGCCAGGATTTATTTAGTGTTCTCCACCCAAGAATAAATATTCAACTACACACAAGAGTTCCCTTTTTAGATCCATCTTATTACCACCGAAACAGTTAAACCCCCAACCAGCAACTCAGTGCTTTTTGACATTTGCCAGGCCCTTCCTTTCCTGAATGAACACAATGAGTGATCAGTGCTGATCACTCTCTGTGTTCATTCATAACTGAAGCATTAAAAAAAGTATTTTTTTTTTTGGGGAGGGGTCTGTCAGATTGGCCATATGGAGCCGCGTGGTTTCTAACAGCAGCCCTGCCAGGATTTATTTAGTGTTCTCCACCCAAGAATAAATATTCAGCTACACGTAAGAGTTCCCTTTTTAGATCCATCTTATTACCACCGAAACAGTTAAACCCCCAACCAGCAACTCAGAGCTTTTTGACAAATAGTGATGCCAGTATTTTTTAAAGGATATTGCATTGTAAAATCAATAAGCTAACTTTAGCACTTGGTTTGCGTTCAATAATAAATTCCTCCCGGACTTACTAGGAATGTAATTTTATACAGCTCTGCCTAGCCCTGAAAGTTTACATTAACAACACAGAGAACAGGGACTTTTTGGGGGTCAAAACCTCCATCATCAAGCGGACCAACATGTGTCGTAATAATAAAACACAACACATATTTGTTTTTAATTTGCTGTGTGCAAGCTCTCCGATGTTATCGAAGGCGAACTTCCATCATTCTGTCTGGAAAAGCAGGTTTTATAGCAACGAGGCTCTAGGAAAAAAAAGAAAAAAATGACAATCTTTAATTTTATAAGCAAATAAAAAAATGGAAGGTTTCAGTTTTACTTCTTATTGATATGACCAGAAAGTTGATGCGTTTGTGGCCCCGTATCTCTTTTTTATTGCAAAGTAAAATTTGATATAAAACCCTTCATTAAATATAGTCATAAAATGTCATTTTTGATGTAAGCATTGAAAAGGATAACTAGTTTTAGATATACAAGATGTTTTCTGAGTGTTTGGATGCAAGATTTTAGATTTTCGGTGGAGTGGGGAAGGTTCGATTACCGGCTGGGCTTTCATTATTGCCCAAGGGTTATCTAGTTAGGCTGGCCATACACTATACAATTTTCTGTCCAATTTCTGCCCAATTTCCTTTAGATTTACCTTCAACTATGTAGTGCAAGGGCTTGCCTGATTGGATACAATAGAAAGTGTTCTTAAGATCGACAACGCCGCCCCAAATCGCCTCCCCCAAACTACATAACTACATAACTGACCTGATACCCAAATACTACCCTACCCGTGCCCTCCGCTCCTCACAGGACCTCCTACTCTCTAGCTCCCTGGTCTCCTCCTCCCATGCCCGATTTCAGGACTTCTCTAGGACTTCCCCCATCCTCTGGAACGCCCTACCCCAATCCATCAGACTGTCACCCACTCTCCTTACCTTCAGGCGCACCCTGAAAACCCATCTCTTCAGGGAAGTCTACCCCAACCTCACCTAACACCTGACATAACAACCTCGTCCACTCCTCCCACCACTCCATCCCCCACAGCCATCTCCTCCTGTATCACCTTCCCCTCCTCCCATGCCCGATTGCAGGACTTCTCTAGGACTTCCCCCATCCTCTGGAACTCCCTACCCCAATCCATCAGACTGTCACCCACTCTCCTCACCTTCAGGCGCACCCTGAAAACCCTCCTCTTCAGGGAAGCCTACCCCAACCTCACCTTCAACTATGTAGTGCAAAGGCTTGCCTAATTGGATACAATAGAAAGTGTTGTTAAGATCGGCAACGCCGCCCCAAATTGCCCCCCCAAACTACATAGCTACATAACTGACCTGATACCCAAATACTACCCTACCCGTGCCCTTCGCTCCTCACAGGACCTCCTACTCTCTAGCTCCCTGGTCTCCTCCTCCCACGCCCGATTGCAGGACTTCTCTAGGACTTCCCCCATCCTCTGGAACTCCCTACCCCAATCCATCAGACTGTCACCCACTCTCCTCACCTTCAGGCGCACCCTGAAAACCCTCCTCTTCAGGGAAGCCTACCCCAACCTCACCTAACACCTGACCTCACCTAACAACCTCCTCCACTCCTCCCACCACTCCATCCCCCACAACCATCTCCTCTTGTATCACCTTCCCCTCCCTCCTAGATTGTGATCTCGAAAGAGCAGGGCCCTCGAACCCCTCGTGTATTGATACTGTCTTGTCTCATGTTCTGTCCCCCTTGCTACTGTACAGCGCTGAGCATACCCTTTGGCGCTATATAAATACTGTATAATAATAATAATATGGTTTTTGGTAAATCTAAAGCAAAATTCTTAAGAAAATTGTATAATGTATGGCAAGCCTAAGACTGGCCATACATTATACAATTTTCTCGAGATTTTTGGTTTAGATTTACCAAAAACCATATAATAGGAGGTCAAAACTAATAACACTTTCAATTGTATCCAATTAGGTAGGCCCTTGTGCTACATAGTTGAAGGTAAATCTAAAGGAAATTGGGAAGAAATTGGGACAGAAACATTTTTTGGGAAATTGGGACAGAAAATTGTATAGTGTATGGCCATCCTGATGAAGGCCATAGACGGGTCGATGAAATAGAAATATTCAAACTAAACCATTGGTGTTGAGCGCCTTTTCTTCAAATTTTTCTAGAATTTCAGTGAGAGCTTCATCAGTCACCTCACTTCCAATAGGTCTGTCATTGAAGGTGTCCTCATAACTAAACCAGGTCCATGGCAGCCAAGACATAGGTTTGTGCTGGGTGCTGCTGTGCCCATTTGTTGCTATAGTTTTCTGTAAAATTCAGGCTGGTCCTCATGGATTCCACTGCCAGAAGACTTGTCATAGTTACCCCTTTGATGAGGTCACAGGCTTATTGAGCTTCCCAGTACGAAAGACTTGCAACCACCATGGTGCAGTATCAGCACTCATCGATAACCAGCTAAACTTTATGAATAAGTCAGGTGACGAAACGCGTCAAAGGGAAGTGACGTCACGACGCACAGCACAACCGGAAGTTGTCAGGCAGCCATCTTTAATCCTGGAAAACGCTTACATAGCTACAGGGAGAGCGCTCCTGAGGATCTACAGAGGGTCTGGCTGCGTTTATTTTATTTATCTGTGGTTTATGCTATTGATGAACTTTTACCATTCAAGTTTGCTTTTACGAAGAACGTTGTATTGCTGAGTTCTGGTGGCAATGTCCTGGGATAAGCGTTTGCAGAGGGACATTATTGAATATATCTTTAGGGACTTTACCATTACAGCCTGGCTAGTGGCAATAAGTGGATGGTTATATAGATGAGGAATCTACGTCCCACTTGCTAAATCTACAAAGTGGTCTCTTGAATGGAATTTACATGCTGGTTTATGCTGCATCTCTGGTAATGGTATATTATCCATTAGATGTGGACACCTTCATGGTTTGACACTGCATGCAAGTGCTATTCATGTTCTCACACTTATACTCACTTTTCTTCACCATGTGTGGTTTAGTGTGATTCACATGTGTGTGGTTCAGTGTGATTCACATGCGTTTGCATGTGAGTTCGCTTTTTTTGAGGTTCGATCTCCAAGAAAAATTTGGGATTATCATTTTGCTGGAATACCACCCTGCTGACTGCTCTTTGGACGACTTTTTATATATATAAAAAAAATTTTTGGACATTTATTTTGGACATTTTGGACATTTTTTTTTTGGTTATTATCATTATTTATTATTTTTATTTGTCATTTATTTTCAATTAACACTTTACATATCTTAAACGTAATGAATTGATGGAGAGACCCTTCATAACAGGGGTAAGTGGGGTGCACTTTGAAGGTGAGGACTGTTCATCTTAAGGGTTCCCCTCCTTAATTCCATTGCAAATAATGAAAATGTCAATACATGGATCCACTTTTAAATGCACCCCCAACCACTTTTTTAGTTTCCTTGGATGGAGTGGCAAAGGTTAGGCGCCTGCGTCTTTTTTTTTTTCTTTACTTGTCCACATTGGGAAGATCCACCCTATTTTTTTCTGTTCCACTCCGATCCTAAAAATGAAACATTTGGATTGAGTTCCTCTTTAGGTTCACTTTTTCATTTTCTTTTTTTACCTATATGAAAATAGGGCCATTCCTGGTCCTCAGCAATGTCATGCAAGAAAACTTACCAACCTTCATTGGATTGCATCCCAGAGGCGAGCGCACATTATGTAACACTGCTTCGATGCCTCCCAAATTAAATCCACGCTGGGTTTTATGAGTTCAAAGCTCCGCGAGAGCGGCTTCCTGTGAGAGCCGTCCCATTGTTCATGCTTCGTATCCTCTGAGATTGGAATAAAAGGAGCAGAACTGGACCCATGCAGCATGAGAATCACCAGCAAATCCATATTCCTCTGCGCATCCACTTGCAGGCCATAGATTAGCAATGAACTTTCTTTAGATGGCTATCGTTCCATTGAACGTTACGTTCTGTGATGGCCATGGCAGCGTAAATTGTGCATTGTTCTCCAGAAAGATATTTGTTATAGCTTTGATGGTATTTAGCCTCACAGGCAGACCTGATTAGAATGAGTAGGAGGCGAGGAAAGAGAGAGAGAGAGAGAGAGAGAGAAAGGGGGAAGCAGGTAGAGAGACAGAAGGATATGGACTGGAATAGAAAGAGAGGGAAAGGGCTAGAGACCAGGAGAGAAAGAGAGGAAAACGAGAGAAAGGGGAAGAGGAGAGAGACTGAGGAATATAGACCAGAAAGGAAAGAGTGAGAGAAAGGGAGGTAGATAGACAGAAGGATATAGATCAGAAGGGAAAGGGAGAGAAGGAAGGTGAAAGAGAGAGGGGTAGAGTGACGGAGGGATGTAGATTGGGAGAAAAGTGAGAGGAAAGGAGGTAAAGAGAGTGGGGAATATAAGCTGGAAGGGAAAGAGAGCAGTGACATCACATGTGTTGGTGTCACCTGGTACGGTAAAATCTGGTGTCATTCCCCCTGTGGACATGTTCAAATGATAGCCAGACATAGTGGATATCATACAAGAGATGGTTAGAGACTGCAGACATGATACAAGAGATGGTTAGAGACTGTGAACATGATACAAGAGACGGTTAGAGACTGCGAACATGATGCAAGAGACGGTTAGAGACTGCGGACATGATACAAGAGATGGTCAGAGACTGCGGACATGATACAAGAGACGGTTAGGGACTGCGAACATGATGCAAGAGACGGTTAGAGACTGCGGACATGATACAAGAGATGGTCAGAGACTGCGGACATGATACAAGAGACGGTTAGAGACTGCGAACATGATGCAAGAGACGGTTAGAGACTGCGGACATGATACAAGAGATGGTCAGAGACTGCGGACATGATACAAGAGATGGTTAGAGACTGCGGACACGATACAAGAGATGGTTAGAGACTGCGGACACGATACAAGAGATGGTTAGAGACTGCGGACACGATACAAGAGATGGTTAGAGACTGCGGACACGATACAAGAGATGGTTAGAGACTGCGGACACGATACAAGAGATGGTTAGAGACTGCGGACATGATACAAGAGATGGTTAGAGACTGCGGACATGATACAAGAGATGATTAGAGACTGCGGACATGATACAGGAGATGGTTAGAGACTGTAGACATGATACAAGAGATGGTTAGAGACTGCGGACACGATACAAGAGATGGTTAGAGACTGTAGACATGATACAAGAGATGGTTAGAGACTGCGGACATGATACAAGAGATGATTAGAGACTGCGGACATGATACAGGAGATGGTTAGAGACTGTGGACAAGATACAAGATATGGTTAGAGACTGCGGACACGATACAAGAGATGGTTAGAGACTGCGGACATGATACAAGAGATGATTAGAGACTGCGGACATGATACAAGAGATGATTAGAGACTGCGGACATGATACAGGAGATGGTTAGAGATTGCAGACATGATACAAGAGATGGTCAGAGATTGCAGCCATAGCTGTGCTGTGGCATGGGAGTCCCCAGCAGCCATAGATGAATGGTGAGGCAGTCTGGTCTCTGAGACTCCATGTACTTGTGCTCACAGTAGTGTGGTGGGAGTCTCCAGCAGCCTTGGATGGATGGTGCAGGAGAGGGGTCCAGTCTCCAGGACTCCATGTCTGTGCTTTCTCACGGTGACATAGTGGTGGGATGGTGTAGGATCCAGTCTCTGGGTCGGATTCAGGAGGCGTGCCCACTGCCATGCCACTGTGCTGCTGTTCATTCAAACATGGCACCAAGGGGCCCCATGACACCACTGACTAACTGCGCATGCACCTGTCCGGCCTGAAAATGGCCGAGCATGTCCAAGCCCAGTTGACTTTGTCCAGCAGTTATATTTTTATGAACGGTTTGCAACCCTGGTGTCACCCTTCTAGTGGGTGTCACCCTGGTGCGGTCCACACCCCCTGCACACCAGAAGGGAAAGAGATAGAGAGACTGAAGAATATAGACTGGAATGAAAAGAGAGAAAGAGGAGAGAGACTGATAAATATAGACCAGAAGGGAAAGCAAAAGACGTAGAGAGACAGAAGGATGTAGATTAGAAGTAAAAGGGAGAGAGGGAAGATGAAAGAGAGGGGTAGAGAGACAAAAGGATGTAGACTGGGAGAGAGAAAGAGAGAGAAGAAAGAAGGTAGAGAGAAAGAAATATATAGACCAGGAGAGAAATAGAGAGAAGAAAAGAAAGAAGAGAGACGGAGGGATATAGACCAGGAGAGAAAGAGAGAGAATGTAGAGAGGCAGAAATATATAGACCAGGAGAGAAAAAGAGATAAGGTAGAGAGACAAAAGGCTATAGACCAGGAGAGAAAGAGAGAGAAGAAAAGAAGGTAGAGAGAGAAGGAAATAGACCAGGAGAGAAAGAGAGAAAAGAAAAGAAAAGAAGGTAGAGAGAGAGAAGGAAATAGACCAGGAGAGAAAGAGAGAGAAGAAAAGAAAAGAAGGTAGAGAGAGAGAAGGAAATAGACCAGGAGAGAGAGAGAGAAGAAAAGAAGGTAGAGAGAGAGAAGGAAATAGACCAGGAGAGAAAGAGAGAAGAAAAGAAGGTAGAGAGAGAGAAGGAAATAGACCAGGAGAGAGAGAGAGAGAAGAAAAGAAGGTAGAGAGACAGAGGGATATAGACCAGGAGAGAAAGAGAGAGAATGTAGAGAGGCAGAAATATATAGACCAGGAGAGAAAAAGAGATAAGGTAGAGAGACAAAAGGCTATAGACCAGGAGAGAAAGAGAGAGAAGAAAAGAAGGTAGAGAGAGAGAAGGAAATAGACCAGGAGAGAGAAGAAAAGAAGGTAGAGAGACAGAGGGATATAGACCAGGAGAGAAAGAGAGAGAAGAAAAGAAGGTAGAGAGACAGAGGGATATAGACCAGGAGAGAAAGAGAGAGAATGTAGAGAGGCAGAAATATATAGACCAGGAGAGAAAAAGAGATAAGGTAGAGAGACAAAAGGCTATAGACCAGGAGAGAAAGAGAGAGAAGAAAAGAAGGTAGAGAGAGAGAAGGAAATAGACCAGGAGAGAGAGAGAGAAGAAAAGAAGGTAGAGAGAGAAGGAAATAGACCAGGAGAGAGAGAGAGAAGAAAAGAAGGTAGAGAGACAGAGGGATATAGACCAGGAGAAAAGGGCAGAGAGAAGAAAAGTGGTAGAGAGAAAAAGGGATATAAACTAGAAGGGAAAGAATAAGATAGAAGAGGTAAAGAGACAGAATAATATAGACCAGAAGGGAAAGAGAGAAAAGGAATGTGAGAGAGAGAGAGGGAGAGAGAGAGAGAGTGGTAGATAGTTACAGACCAGGAGAAAAGGGGAGAGAGAGGAAAGGATTGATAGATGTAGAATGACAGAGAAAAGAAAGAGAAGGACAGAGGAAGAGAGACAGAAGGATATAGGCCTGGAGGAAAACAGAAAGACTCAGAAGGGATGAAGAGAGATGGAGCACAAGACAGGAATATACAAAGAGGCCCGAAATATAGGAAAGCAGGAGCAACAGAGAGATAAAGGGAAGGTGAGCATGTTGCTAATATCAACTGGTAAATTTTGGGGTGATCAAAGCCTAGAATAAATAGTAATCAGTTTTAGGCAGAGGTGCACAGCCATATGAAAGGCCATCATGGCCCTGTTTGCTTTCACTCTTCATCTGTACAATATCACAGCTTTGCCATTGTAAAGCCTCCAGCTTCTACGCTCACTTTCTGCGAATCTTTTTTGCACGTTCATAAGACAGATTTTCCTGTTTACATGACAACATATGCTTCGCGTTTCTGCTAATTTCTTTCATTTATACAAATCCTTTCCCGGCCTCTGAGACAGTCTTTCTCTCTCTTCCTCTCCGGCCCTCCAAGCTGGCCGTAGCGTGCCGTCGGAGCTGGCAATCCATACCATAGAACAGGACCCATCCTTCTACTAGGAAATAAAAATGAAAAAGCTCCCTCATATTTCTGCTAATTTCTTTCATTTATACAAATCTTTTCCCAGCCTCTGAGACAGTCTTTCTCTCTCTTCCTCTCCAGCCCTCCAAGCTGGCCGTAGCGTGCCGTCGGAGCTGGCAATCCGTACCATAGAACAGGGCCCATCCTTCCAACTTGGAAATGAAAATGAAAAAGCGTCGTCGAAAATTAATTTCTGAATAAGCGCCCTCAGATTGATGGCAGGATTATCTTCTGTCACATCCCGCATTAATGCCATCTCCCCCAATTTTTTTTTTTTTAATGACATATGCTATAGAGCCTTTTAAAGTGTAACAGCCGAATAATATATCAAAATTACTTATTGTCTCTTTTCTTTTTCCTTCTCCTTTCCCGGTTGCGAGGTGTCGCCGGATGCATCTCAAACTGTCATTCGGCGTTCGATTTGGCGTGCTGGCGGCCAAGAATATAGGGCCCGGTAATGTTCCGTGGCACGAGAACCGCCTGGCGCCAATTCTAGGAAAGCACTCTAAATGTCTTTGTCAAAATATTAGACATTTTTGCGATTACAGACTGAAACTGTTTGGCTCGTCTTGAAGTGGGAGAGTAATTGTTCCATCGCTAAATAGTGTTTGGCTAAGGCTCATATTTTGGGTTGAAATGGGCAGACGGTATTATAGCTATTATACTAATGTAATAAATTAAATCTTTTTTTTTTTTTTACAGGCAATGTCTCAGAGTTATTTTAGTTGGAAAAGCTCTCTTCTTAGTTGCCCTTTTCACCTTAGACTAAGTAAAGCTTGTTCATGCATATCACAGAGGAAGCTCTATAAATATTACAATACGACTGACTACAGAAGGTACAAATACTCCGCTCCACAACCTCTCCGTGTCACGCCGCCAATTCCATTGCTGCTGATAATTTGCCGGTGACAGATGACTTGGTTCCTCTAAGGAACATTTGTCAAACACAAGGCCCATGGGCCGAATCTGGCCCTCCAGGCCGTTTCATGTGGCCTTTGCACCTCTCTTGCAACTGTTTCTGCCCCCCACCTTGTCTCAGCAATCGGCAGCGGAGAGGGGGACAGAACTCCTCCGCCAGATCCTGTGTTTCTGCATGCAGCCGTGAAGAGGTCCGTCTCTGCCAACCCTCCCATCTCAGCAATTGGCAGCAGAGAGGAGGACAGAACTCCTCCGCCAGATTCTGTGCTTCTCCATATAGTCATGGAGAGGTCCATCTCTGCAAACCCTTCCATCTTAGCAGTCAGCAGCAGAGAGGAGGACAGAACTCCTCCGCATGATTCTGTGCTTTTCTGTGCAGCCACAGAGAGACCTGTCTCTGACAGCCCTCCCATCTCAGCAATTGGCAGCAGAGGGGAGGACAGAACTCCTCCGCCAGATCTTGCGTTTCTCCGTGCAGCTGTTGGAGAGGTCCATCTCTGCCAACCCTCCCATCTCAGCAGCCAGCAGCAGAGAGGACGGTATCCCTCTGCCAGATTCTGTGCTTCTCTGTGCAGCCTCAGAGAGACCCATCTCTGCCAACCCTTCCATCTCAGCAGTCAGCAGCAGAGAGGAGGACAGAACTCCTCTGCCAGATCCTGCCCTTCTCCGTGTAGCCGTGGAGAGGTCCATCTCTGCAAACACTACCGTCTCCGCAGTCAGCAGCGGAGGGGAGGACAGAACTCCTCCACAAGATTCTATGACAGATTCTGTGCTTCTCTGTGCAGCCGCAGAGAGACCCGTCTCTGCCAACCCTCCCGTCTCAGCAGTCGGCAGCAGAGAGGAGGACAGAACTCCCCTGCCAGATCCTGCGCTTCTCCATGTAGCCGTGGAGAGGTCCATCTCTGCAAACCCTCCCATTTCAGCAGTCAGCAGCAGAGGAGGACTGAACTCCTCCACCAGATCCTGCACTTCTCTGTGCAGTGCAACAAGACCCATCTCTGCCAACCCTCCCATCTTGGCAGTCAACAGCAGAGAGGAGGACAGAACTCCTCCGCCAGATCCTGCACTTCTCCGTGCGTCCAAAAAGCGTCCCTTTAGGTCAGATGCGGTTTTAGACTGGCTAGAGAACAGCGATAGTAAATCAGAACCACTTGCAGAATTGAGTGATAATGATTGGTGGGAGAAATTCCTCATCAGACACTGAAAATGATTCTGCGACTGAGCTCAGCGATGTGCGAACTTGGCGCTCTATTTCACATTTCAGTGTTTTTGGTTTGATTATATTATTGAATTAAATTTATTATTATTATATTATTATTTTTTATGATTAATTATTAAATTATAATTTATGATTTCGTGTTTCAAGTTTTATCATCCCCGGGATGTTTACTAGACTCTTGTTCGGACAGATTTCAGTGAGTTATTCCTAAAAATTACAGGCCTACAATAAAAAAAACAACATATTTCCATGCAAAACAATGTACCGCTTTGAGCACAGAAATATGGACATAATCAGACCGCTAGGGAGGTTAATGTAACATACACACCTGCAGTGGTTCGCATGAGCGGGGTGCGAATCTGATGTGGTGAGGTATTTGCACAGAAAACATTGTAAATTCCGCACTGGATCAGTATGAACCCGGGCTAAACAAGAAAACGAATGCAGCCACCACAGCTAAGGCTCCATGTCAGGGGTGTATTTACCACAAGGCAAACAAGGCATTTGACTAGGGCGGAATTTTTCAGGGGGGCAGCACCATCCCCCAAAAGAAGGAACGGAAGAAGGGACACACACAGCACGGGGACCAGGTGGGATCTGAGAGAGGCTGCGGGCTGCTTGATGGTGTATGCAGAGCCTGACTGTTGTACCCGGGGATGTCCGGAGCTGTGAAGGTGAGTGTCTTATCTTTTGCTGAGGTGGGGTTGCCAGTGTATGGGGGGCTGTGGTAGTGGAAGGCTCTCTCGGGCGGGGGGGGGGGTGCTGTTGGTCAACGTCAGGTTCTCTTCGTGGGGAGGGGGGTGTTGATCGGGGTCCGGGTCTCTCCGTGGGGAGGGGTGCCAATTTTTGTGTTGCCTAGGGCAGCACGAAACCTAAATACACCACTGCTCCATGTACACGGGACGTTTGGAAATCTCTTCTGAATGATGGAAACCGACTGCTATCAAAGGGTAGTAGGGAGGGGGGGAATAGAAAAGGAGCGGGGTAAAAGGTCACCGAAATTAAGGAAATTTGCGGGGAATGTTACGATAGATAGGTGGAATGTAATTTGTCTGTTTTATTGGCTTTTGTATATTTAAAATGGTGATGTGAAAAATTAATAAAACATTTAAAGAATAAAAAAAGAAACCGACTGCTGGAGAACGTAGGTTAAAAAACGCCAGTTTAGCCGCATTTGCATATCGCGTTTATGTGCGTTTGCGTTTAGAAGCCTTTATTAAAGATAACCTCAGGAGACCTTCCAAAATGCCCAGAATGCACTGAAAAACAGTAAAAAATTAACTATTTCAGACATTTTGAGAGAAATAGAGAGAGCAGAAGCAGAGAGAGCAGTATGTGTGGAGATTTCCTGTCTTTTCTGGTTGTGGTCACTATGGATCCCATCCTGAGCATAATGCGGCGCGTTCTACCATTGTTTCCTTCACGCAAAACCTGGAACTGACTGCGCTGGTGTGCCGGGTCCATATGAATACATGGAAAACGCTTTGCATGCATTTCTGATGCAAAAAGGCTCCGGACAGCATCTGGACATGGAACAATTAAAAAACGCTTTTGTAACGGAAACGAACCCCAACTGCACTTGGGTATTTCCGTTAGACTCCCGCTTCCCTGTCCGAACACAGATCCACAGACACCACCGCTGACCATACAAGAGGAGACAGCACCAGACTTGAAGGAAACCAGAAAAAGACTGCTTTATTTTAACACAGACACAAGATATATACACAGGGCGGGCAATACCTTTAGTAACAAGAGACACACAGAAGACACCCCCCACCAAGCCAATACACAAACACATATATCCCATAATAGTTTGCTGCCAAGCAAGACACACAATAGAACAACCACATGGCAGTAAACAATGAACAACCCCCACCTAGACATGTCTACACAATAGCAGGACATTCCACCCTGTACCCCTAACAGGCACAGGGTGACTTACACATAAGAGGGATATGGGGAGCTGAGACAAGGGTCTCCCCGCCTCTCTAAAGGGGGCTGTGTTCCATGGGCTCCCCACCCCAATATTAGGACAGATCACCCTGTACCCCTAACAGGCACAGGGTGACTTACACATAAGAGGGATATGGGGAGCTGAGACAGGGGGCTCCCCGCCTCTCTAAAGGGGGCTGTGTTCCATGGGCCCCCCACCCCAATATTAGGACAGATCACCCTGTACCCCTAACAGGCACAGGGTGACTTACACATAGGAGGGATATGGGGAGCTGAGACAGGGGTCTCCCCGCCTCTCTAAAGGGGGCTGTGTTCCATGGGCCCCCCACCCCAATATTAGGACAGATCACCCTGTACCCCTAACAGGCACAGGGTGACTTTCACATAAGAGGGATATGGGGAGCTGAGAGGGAGGTCTCCCCGCCTCTATAAAGTGGGCTGTGTTCCATGGGCCCCCCACCCCAATATTAGGACAGATCACCCTGTACCCCTAACAGGCACAGGGTGACTTACACATAAGAGAGATATGGGGAGCTGAGACAGGGGTCTCCCCGCCTCTCTAAAGGGGGCTGTGTTCCATGGGCCCCCCACCCCAATATTAGGACAGATCACCCTGTACCCCTAACAGGCACAGGGTGACTTTCACATAAGAGGGATATGGGGAGCTGAGAGGGAGGTCTCCCCGCCTCTATAAAGGGGGCTGTGTTCCATGGGCCCCCCACCCCAATATTAGGACAGATCACCCTGTACCCCTAACAGGCACAGGGTGACTTACACATAAGAGAGATATGGGGAGCTGAGACAGGGGTCTCCCCGCCTCTCTAAAGGGGGCTGTGTTCCATGGGCCCCCCACCCCAATATTAGGACAGATCACCCTGTACCCCTAACAGGCACAGGGTGACTTACACATAGGAGGGATATGGGGAGCTGAGATGGGTCTCCCCGCCTCTCTAAAGGGGGCTGTGTTCCATGGGCCCCCACGCAAAGTGACTCCCATCACAGCTTTAAAACGCAAACTCTCATAAATGCGGTTATCCGCGTTTACAAGTGTTTGAAACACTGATAAAATCTATTTAGTGCGTTAAAAAAAACGTTTGTAAACTCAACTGCCTGTAAAGGACGATGTGTACACGGCCACATAGGAGAACATTAGGGAGGGTTCAGGGGCTGCTGAAAAAAACGCAGAAAAGCTCCTAAACGTGAGTTTATCAGCCGCAGTGTACATGAGCCCTAAGACCCGATAAGATGCAATATGTTACATTTTTGTAGTCGGGTTCATTGTGCGTTAAAATAAAAATGTGCGCTCACCGAACGTATTACGCCGTTTCCATTTTTATTTGAAGAGCCGCGTTCCCGGCGATGTGATGCGGTCAGTTTAGTTGAACGCGATGCTTCACCAGTCACTGAACCTTTGCGTGAAAAAGCGTCTCCCGAACGGGGACGCCTTGAATTTTAATGTCACTTTTCCAGACTTTGCGAGAAGTTAGCCGCAAGCGGAGAAGTTGGTTGGGTATAATGACATTTTCCAGTAACAGATTTTTTCACCCTCTCTGGATTACGATACAATTACAGAGATATATTTTGTATAGTATTTGAGTAACTTCCATCCCCACACCTTATGGCTGTAACAGATGTTCAATTATCCATATAATGTAAATTTCCTCTAGTTTTATTCCATATCCCTAAATTAAAGGTCAGCGCCGTTGTAATTCTGGGGGAAAAAAAAAAAAAAATTCTTAATTAACAAGCCGGGTTTCTTATTAAGTTATTCTAATATTTCCGGCTATTAATGCGGCGCCAGCGCTTATTCTAAGCGGCATTTAAATAGTAAGGTGTAAACATGGAACGCTGCAGACAATGGGATCCTGTAAAATCCAATATGTTTGATGTAGGAGAGCACCGCCATTGTCTGACATCTGTTGCGGGCGGGCGACCAGCCGCCTGCGATTTCCAGATTGTTAGCGGGAGAGGAGGGGGATGAGTTCAGCTTGTTTATTAAAAAGTGGCTCCAGCAATAAGTAAATCATTTAGTGAATCGCTAAAAGCCGTGAAGAACGGGGGGGGGGGGGGGGGGTTAAACTTTTGCTGGCTTCATGCATGTTACAAGTTAATTATATAGTATTATTATATTATAAATATATAGTAGATCAGGGTTTCTCATCCAGGGTTTCATGGAGCCCTAGGGTTCCTCCAGAGGTTGACAGGGGTTCCTTCCAATTTTTGAATTTTTGCCTCTCAGATAAGTTCCCACTGACACCATTGATCTTTTTAATCATCTGTAAGGGGGTAATTCTTCCCAATGACCACAAGCGTGAGGAGCATTGTTCCTAATGACCACAAGTGTGAGGAGCATTGTTCCTAATGACCACAAGTGAGAGGAGCATTCTTCTCAATGACCTCAAGTGAGAGGAGCATTGTTCCCAATGACCACAAGTGAGAGGAGCATTGTTCCCAATGACCACAAGTGAGAGGAGCATTGTTCCCAATGACCACAAGCGAGAGGAGCATTCTTCCCAATGACCACAAGCAAGAGGAGCATTGTTCCCAATGACCACAAGTGTGAGGAGCATTGTTCCCAATGACCACAAGTGTGAGGAGCATTGTTCCCAATGACCACAAGTGTGAGGAGCATTGTTCCCAATGAACACAAGTGTGAGGAGCATTGTTCCCAATGACCACAAGTGTGAGGAGCATTGTTCCCAATGACCACAAGTGAGAAGAGCATTGTTCCCAATGACCACAAGTGTGAGGAGCATTGTTCCCAATGAACACAAGTGTGAGGAGCATTGTTCCCAATGACCACAAGTGTGAGGAGCATTGTTCCCAATGACCACAAGTGAGAAGAGCATTGTTCCCAATGACCACAAGTGTGAGGAGCATTGTTCCCAATGACCACAAGTGTGAGGAGCATTGCACCGAATGACCACAAGTGTGAGGAGCATTGTTCCCAATGACTACAAGTGTGAGGAGCATTGTTCCCACTGACCACAAGTGTGAGGAGCATTGTTCCCACTGACCACAAGTGTGAGGAGCATTGTTCCGAATGACCACAAGTGTAAGGAGCATTTTTCCCACTGATCACAAGTGAGAGGAGCATTGTTCCCAATGACCACAAGTGTGAGGAGCATTGCACCGAATGACCACAAGTGTGAGGAGCATTGTTCCCAATGACCACAAGTGTGAGGAGCATTGTTCCCAATGACCACAAGTGTGAGGAGCATTGTTCCCAATGACTACAAGTGAGAGGAGCATTGTTCCCAATGACCACAAGTGAGAGGAGCATTCTTACCTCTGACTATCACACTAATGTATCATGATTTGTAGATGAAGACATTTTTAGCTGGGGTTCCCTGAGACAGGAAAGTTATGTCAAGGGTTCCTCTGCCTTGAAAAGGTTGAGAAAGACTGGAGTAGATTGTGGCTCCACTTTCCCAATGAATGCAAAGAGGCTTGGGTTTTGACACAAGAAAGGTAAGTGTGCAAGCATGGGGTTAACAGGGAGGGTCAGCATGGATATTGGATTACCCAGAGGCTTGGTGTCAAGATTAGGGTTGGGTTGGTATGGGGGTTACAAGAGTGTTGGAGTTAGATATAGAGGCTGTATGAAAAATCAATGTGAAAGTTGAGCTTTACAGGAAATATTAATGTTAGGATGCAGAGGTGAGTGTGAGGGTTATAGCTGGAGTTACACAGAGGATTAGAGTCGGGGTTAGAATTAGTGTTGGAGATATAGGGTTAGAGGGGGTTATAGTTTGGGTCAGACAGTGGATAAGTGTTAGGGTAACAGGTAGGCTTAGTATAAGTGTTAGGGTTGCATGGTGTGTAGTAGTTCACATGGTGAACTCGGTGTAGAATTATTCACCCTGAGGTCATCACAGAGGACATCTGGAGGAAAAGAAATTTAATCTCCAAACACGGAAAGGTTTCTTCACAGTAAGAGCTGTGTTACGTTGGTTCTGGCCAGCTCTGTAGATTGTTGTAGGAAAGTCCTGGATTGTTTCTTGGATACACAGAATATAACTGGATATAACATTTATAGGGAAAGTTGATCCCGGGAATATCCGATTGCCTCTCGGGGGATCAGGAAGGAGTTTTTTCCCTGCAGGAGCAAATTGGATCGTGCTTTGCTGGGTTTTTTGCCTTCCTCTGGATCAACTGTGGGTGTAGGATTATAACTTTTTTTTAATGGTTGAACTGGATGGACTTTTGTCTTTTTTCAGCCAGACTATGTAACTATGTATGGTTAGTGGAAGAATAAGGTTTCAGGTTTCAAGGAGATTTGGTGTGAAGGTTGAGGATTACAGGGAAGGCTGATATAAGGGTGCGGTGTTAGGATTAGTTTTGGGTAGTGTAAAGGTTGGGGATAAAAGGAGGGCTAGTGTAGGGATTAGAGTTTGTGTTGAGTGCAGGGGCGGACTGACAACTCATGGGGCCCCCGGGCAATAGGGGATCATGGGGCCCCTGTGTCCTTGCCCAAACTCAAAAAAGCCTATGAAAAAGGTACCAGGGGCATCTCATGGGGCCCCCTACTGACCCCAGGCCCTCGGGCAGTGTCCAAGTTTCCAAATGGTCAGTCTGCCCCTGGTTGAGTGTACCTGAAAAGGATACCACTCGGCTCCCAGCACTTTGGCCAAAAATTGTGAGAAGGACCTCTGATGGGTGGAATTATGTTGTGTGGAAGGATGATATCCTGGGCAAGTTTCTGCTAAACAAATCCCAGAAGAGAATTTTGTTCTTCCAAATAACGTATCCAAAAACAAAAATGGGTCATCCGGAAACACGTTTTCACGAGGCATTTTAAGTGTTTTTCTTTGGCCTTGGTATTTTTCAATAATCCCTTTAACAGAAACCATATGGAGACACAAATGCAAGCTGTCATTGCAGACCCTATTGAAAATGCTAGTCCTCTGTCTTCAATACTTTCCGGTTCACCGTCTTAGAACAAGTAGCAGATACTGAAGAGTTTTAACTGGCTGCATGCTTGTAGCTGCTCATTGACTCAAAATTAGAGACAGCCAGGGAGCCAGTGTTTCCAGAAGAAGCTCAGCAATGGCAGGCCACCTATTTGTCTAAGTGGAGGTTTCCTTTAACTTCGATCATTTCTAATGTAGTTCTTGGAGCACTTTGCTGTCTTCTATATTTTACCTCTCTGTAATATTTCATAGCCGCCTCTGGAGATAATTATAGCATTAGTTGATTAGGTCTGCCTTTGTTGGCCGCTCTAGAAGGGGATTATCCAGGGGACGTTTGACCTCCCAGTTGTGCCGTTGAGTTGATTGGCAGCCACTTGTTTCAGATGTTTTTAACAAGCTGTGGTTTCCATTCAGATATCGACAAGGCTCTCTACGGAACGTTCTCTTTTCGCCATGAACTGTTTGATCGGAGTCTCCATTTAATGGAGGGGTAAAATCCTCGGCATATGTCATCTTCTATGTACAGGGAAGTAAATATTGATCCATCATAAAGCTTTCATGTTCCCAGGCAGCAAAATGCAACACAGAAGCTTGAAACGGGGACTTCTGGGGTTATTTGTAGCGGGGGGGAATGTATATGGCTGGATGGCTGTGGTGGGGTCTGCACATCAGTGTCATGGAACATAGAGCCTGTGATGTCACTGATTCATATAGATTTTACTAAATCCTTCCAAGGCAATAAACAGAAACAGAATTCTTAAAGACACCAGACTTTCATGGCTGGATCTCATCAAAGCCCAACTCCATGCTGGCTATCCTCCACTTCTTGCCCTGTAAAATGTATGTAAACCCAAAAATGAACTTCTCTTATGTTATCCCTTTTTGTTATGGGCAGGGGCGGACTGACAACTCATGGGGCCCCTGGACAATAGGGGATCATGGGGCCCCTGTGTCCTTGCCCAAACTCAAAAATGCCTATGAAAAAGGTACCAGGGGCATCTCATGGGGCCCCCTACTGACCCCGGGCCCTTGGGCAGTGCCCGAGTTTCCAAATGGTCAGTCCCCCCCCTGGTTATGGAGAAGGGGGATGTTTCTGTAATACTGTCCTAGGGTGCCAACACTCCATGGATACAATACAGAGTGGGCATTGTCCCCCTGGGACAGGAAGTGTGTTACTGGCAGGATCACTAGGTGAAAATAAAAGGAAATTAAGCCTGAAAAAAAGAAAGCAAATGCAGCCACCATATCTAAGGAAGATGCAGAATATTATCCTTTTGTCCTTCCATGAGGCCTGTTAATGGTCTTCCCTCCTTCTGCCACTATGGGGAGTGCTATTAATGGTCTTCCCTCCTTCTGCCACTATGGGGAGTGCTATTAATGGTCTTCTCTTGCTCCATCACTATGATCACTATGCTGTTATTTACCTTCCCTCCTTCCATCACTATGGAGAATACAGGTAATAGTCTTTCCTCCTCCTACCACTATGGGGATTATTGTTAATGGCCTTCCCTCTTCAGCCATTGTGGGGAGTACTGTTAATGGCCTTCCCTCCTTCCACCAGTATGTAGTGCACTTAATTACCTTCCCGCATTCTGACACTATGGGAAGGGGAGTGCTGCTAATTACCTTCTCTCCTTCTGCCACTACAGGACATGCTGTTAATGGCCTTCCCTCATTCCACCACTATGGGGAATGATAATAATGACCTTCCCTCCTTCCACCAGTATGTTGAGCACTGCTAATGGCTTTCCCTCTTTCTGCCACTATGGGGGGCACTGTTAATGGCCTTCCCTCCCTCCACCACTATCTGGAGAGCTGTTAATGGCCTTCCCTCCTTCCCTCCATCACTATGGGGAATGATAATACTGATCTTCCCTCCTGCTGCCAGTATGTTGAGCACTGGTAACTGCCTTCCCTCCTTCTGCCATTATCAGGAGCACTGTTAATGGCCTTCCCTCATTCTACCACTATGGGGAGCACTGTTAATTATCTTCCTTCCTTCTATCACTACTGGTGAGTGCTGTTAATGACCTTTCCTCCTTCCACCACTATCTGGAGCACTAGTAATGGCCTTCCCTCCTTCTGCCACTATGAGAAGCACTGTTAAAGGCATTCCCTTCTTCCGCTACTATGTTGAGTGCTTGTAATGGCCCTCCCTCCTTCCACCACTTTGGAGAGCACTGTTAATGGCCTTCCCTCCTTCTATCACTTTAGGGAGCACTGTTAATGGCCTTCCCTCCTTCCGTAGAGTGCTTGTAATGGCCCTCCCTCCTTTCATCACTTTGGGGAGCACTGTTAATAGCCTTCCTTCTGTCACTTTGGGGAGCACTGTTAATAGCCTTTCTTCCTTCTGCCACTATGTGGAGTGATTGTAATGGCCTTCCCTCCTTCCACCACTTTGGGGAGCACTGTTAATGGCCTTCCCTCCTTCTGCCACTTTGGGGAGCACTGATAATGGCCTTCCCTCCTTCCATAGAGTGCTTGTAATGGCCTTCCCTCCTTCCGCCACTTTCACTGTTAATGGCCTTCCCTCCTTCCACTACTTTGGGGAGCACTGTTAATGGCCTTCCCTCCTTCCACTATTTTGGGGAGCACTGTTAATGGCCTTCCCTCCTTCCGCCACTTTGGGGAGCACTGTTAATGGCCTTCCCTCCTTCCATTACTTTGGGGAGCACTGTTAATGGCCTTCCCTCCTTCTGCCACTTTTGGGAGCACTGTTTATGGCCTTCCCTCCTTCCAGCACTTTGGGGAGCACTGGTATTGGCCTTCCTTCCTTCCGCCACTTTGAGGAGCACTGTTCATGGCCTTCCCTCCTTCCAGCACTTTGGGGAGCACTGTTATTGGCCTTCACTCCTTCTGCCACTTTGGGGAGCACTGGTCATGGCCTTCTCTCCTTCCGCCACTTTCACTGTTAATGTCCTTCCCTCCTTCTGCCACTTTGGGGAGCACTGGTAATGGCCTTCCCTCCTTCTGCCACTTTGGGGAGCACTGTTAATGGCCTTCCCTCCTTCTGCCACTTTGGGGAGCACTGTTAATGGCCTTCCCTCCTTCCACTACTTTGGGGAGCACTGTTAATGGCCTTCCCTCCTTCCGCCAATTTTGGGAGCACTGTTTATGGCCTTCCCTCCTTCCAGCACTTTGGGGAGCACTGGTATTGGCCTTCCTTCCTTCCGCCACTTTGGGGAGCACTGTTCATGGCCTTCCCTCCTTCCAGCACTTTGGGGAGCACTGTTATTGGCCTTCCCTCCTTCCGCCACTTTGGGGAGCACTGTTCATGGCCTTCTCTCCTTCCGCCACTTTCACTGTTAATGGCCTTCCCTCCTTCTGCCACTTTGGGGAGCACTGTTAATGGCCTTCCCTCCTTCTGCCACTTTGGGGAGCACTGTTCATGGCCTTCCCTCCTTCCAGCACTTTGGGGAGCACTGTTGTTGGCCTTCCCTCCTTCCATAGAGTGCTTGTAATGCCCTTCCCTCCTTCCGCCACTTTAGGGAGCACTGTTAATGGCCTTCCCTCCTTCCGCCACTTTGGGGAGCACTGTTAATGGCCTTCCCTCCTTCCATAGAGTGCTTGTAATGGCTTTCCTTGCTTCTGCCACTTTTGGGAGCACTGTTAATGGCCTTTCTTCCTTTCTGCCACTATGTGGAGTACTTGTAATGGCCTTCCCTCCTTCCGCCACTTTCACTGTTAATGGCCTTCCCTCCTTCCACCACTTTCACTGTTAATGGCCTTCCCTCCTTCCACCACTTTGGGGAGCACTGTTAATGGCCTTCCCTCCTTCCACCACTTTGGGGAGCACTGTTAATGGCCTTCCCTCCTTCCGCCACTTTTGGGAGCACTGTTTATGGCCTTCCCTCCTTCCAGCACTTTGGGGAGCACTGTTCATGGCCTTCCCTCCTTCCAGCACTTTGGGGAGCACTGTTATTGGCCTTCCTTACTTCCGCCACTTTGGGGAGCACTGTTCATGGCCTTCCCTCCTTCCAGCACTTTGGGGAGCACTGTTATTGGCCTTCCCTCCTTCCGCCACTTTGGGGAGCACTGTTCATGGCCTTCCCTCCTTCCGCCACTTTCACTGTTAATGGCCTTCCCTCCTTCCAGCACTTTGGGGAGCACTGTTATTGGCCTTCCTTCCTTCCGCCACTTTGGGGAGCACTGTTAATGGCCTTCCCTCCTTCCAGCACTTTGGGGAGCACTGTTGTTTGCCTTCCATAGAGTGCTTGTAATGCCCTTCCCTCCTTCCGCCACTTTAGGGAGCACTGTTAATGGCCTTCCCTCCTTCCGCCACTTTGGGGAGCACTGTTAATGGCCTTCCCTCCTTCCATAGAGTGCTTGTAATGGCTTTCCTTGCTTCTGCCACTTTAGGGAGCACTGTTAATGGCCTTTCTTCCTTTCTGCCACTATGTGGAGTACTTGTAATGGCCTTCCCTCCTTCCGCCACTTTCACTGTTAATGGCCTTCCCTCCTTCCACCACTTTGGGGAGCACTGTTAATGGCCTTCCCTCCTTCCACCACTTTGGGGAGCACTGTTAATGGCCTTCCCTCCTTCCGCCACTTTTGGGAGCACTGTTTATGGCCTTCCCTCCTTCCAGCACTTTGGGGAGCACTGTTCATGGCCTTCCCTCCTTCCAGCACTTTGGGGAGCACTGTTATTGGCCTTCCTTCCTTCCGCCACTTTGGGGAGCACTGTTCATGGCCTTCCCTCCTTCCAGCACTTTGGGGAGCACTGTTATTGGCCTTCCCTCCTTCCGCCACTTTGGGGAGCACTGTTCATGGCCTTCCCTCCTTCCGCCACTTTCACTGTTAATGGCCTTCCCTCCTTCCAGCACTTTGGGGAGCACTGTTATTGGCCTTCCTTCCTTCCGCCACTTTGGGGAGCACTGTTCATGGCCTTCCCTCCTTCCATCACTTTGGGGAGCACTGTTGTTGGCCTTCCCTCCTTCCATAGAGTGCTTGTAATGCCCTTCCCTCCTTCCGCCACTTTAGGGAGCACTGTTAATGGCCTTCCCTCCTTCCGCCACTTTGGGGAGCACTGTTAATGGCCTTCCCTCCTTCCATAGAGTGCTTGTAATGGCTTTCCTTGCTTCTGCCACTTTTGGGAGCACTGTTAATGGCCTTCCCTCCTTCCAGCACTTTGGGGAGCACTGGTCATGGCCTTCCCTCCTTCCACCACTTTGGGGAGCACTGCTAATGGCCTTCCCTCCTTCCACCACTTTGGGGAGCACTGTTAATGGCCTTCCCTCCTTCCACCACTTTGGGGAGCACTGTTCATGGCCTTCCCTCCTTCCACCACTTTGGGGAGCACTGTTCATGGCCTTCCCTCCTTCCACCACTTTGGGGAGCACTGTTCATGGCCTTCCCTCCTTCCACCACTTTGGGGAGCACTGTTCATGGCCTTCCCTCCTTCCACCACTTTGGGGAGCACTGTTCATGGCCTTCCCTCCTTCCACCACTTTGGGGAGCACTGTTAATGGCCTTCCCTCCTTCCACCACTTTGGGGAGCACTGTTCATGGCCTTCCCTCCTTCCACCACTTTGGGGAGCACTGTTAATGGCCTTCCCTCCTTCTAACACTTTGGGGAGCACTGTTCATGGCCTTCCCTCCTTCCACCACTTTGGGGAGCACTGCTAATGGCCTTCCCTCCTTCCACCACTTTGGGGAGTACTGTTAATGGCCTTCCCTCCTTCCACCACTTTGGGGAGCACTGTTAATGGCCTTCCCTCCTTCCGCCACTTTGGGGAGTACTGTTAATGGCCTTCCCTCCTTCTACCACTTTGGGGAGCACTGTTAATGGCCTTCCCTCCTTCCACCACTTTGGGGAGCACTGTTAATGGCCTTCCCTCCTTCCACCACTTTGGGGAGCACTGTTCATGGCCTTCTCTCCTTCCACCACTTTGGGGAGCACTGTTAATGGCCTTCCCTCCTTCCACCACTTTGGGGAGCACTGTTAATGGCCTTCCCTCCTTCCGCCACTTTGGGGAGTACTGTTAATGGCCTTCCCTCCTTCTACCACTTTGGGGAGCACTGTTAATGGCCTTCCCTCCTTCTACCACTTTGGGGAGCACTGTTAATGGCCTTCCCTCCTTCTACCACTTTGGGGAGCACTGTTAATGGCCTTCCCTCCTTCCACCACTTTGGGGAGCACTGTTAATGGCCTTCCCTCCTTCCGCCACTTTGGGGAGCACTGTTAATGGCCTTCCCTCCTTCCACCACTTTGGGGAGCACTGTTAATGGCCTTCCCTCCTTCCGCCACTTTGGGGAGCACTGTTAATGGCCTTCCCTCCTTCCGCCACTTTGGGGAGCACTGTTAATGGCCTTCCCTCCTTCCGCCACTTTGGGGAGCACTGTTAATGGCCTTCCCTCCTTCCGCCACTTTGGGGAGCACTGTTAATGGCCTTCCCTCCTTCCACCACTTTGGGGAGCACTGTTAATGGCCTTCCCTCCTTCCACCACTTTGGGGAGCACTGTTAATGGCCTTCCCTCCTTCCACCACTTTGGGGAGCACTGTTAATGGCCTTCCCTCCTTCCACCACTTTGGGGAGCACTGTTAATGGCCTTCCCTCAATTTACTATATACGACATCACATTATAAAGATTCTGAGGGTCCGAATAAACGAAGAGTTCCCAGACAGAAGATCATACAGTAAGAGAAGCAAAACAAAAGCATCCCCTTGTTTTAATGATACATCTGGCACAGCGAGGAGAAGAAAAGTACAGATAAAAATGTTTTTATGCACAGAAATATCACCGGTCATAAAAAATACATGGCGTTATTCAGGTCTTCCTCTCAGGATTTTTTTTTTTTTTGATTTGATGCTGAACATGGATTTTTTTTTCTTTTCTAAAGTTGGAAAAAGGCTACAAAAAAAAAATCACATTGTTATCTGAAAGGTCTTTTCAAAGGTTATTTATAGAATGTGAGTATGTAGAGCCAAATGGAGCGTGCCTTCGGCTGCGCAGAATGTATGCCAATCCAAATTTAGTTCCATGATAGGAGACATAATGTTGTGTTGCGCAGGTATCTCATTAGAGGCAGCCGGGCGCCGAGGTGACACGGGCGTCTTATTGTAAAACGCGGGAAGGTGGCGTGCACTAGCTGCGCTCCTGGTAAGCAAATCTCATTAAAGGTACATTGATAAAACAGGCGATGGTGGTGGGGGTGGGGGGGTTGTATTAAAGAATTCCACGAAGCAATACCTGAATCAAAAATTACCATTCAACATCACTCCAGTGCAATTCCCGGAAACAGCCAATGCTTGCTGGGATAGCACTGGTCCTGGAAGGAGCAGGGGCGGACTGACCATTTGGAAACTCGGGAATGCAGGGTCCGGGGAGAGCGGATATAGTGAATACAGGGTCCGGGGAGAGCGGATATAGTGAATGCTGGGTCCGGGGAGAGCGGATATAGTGAATGCGGGGTCTGGGGAGACCAGATATAGTGAATGCAGGGTTCGGGGAGAGCGGATATAGTGAATGCAGGGTCCAGGAAGAGCGGATATAGTGAATGCGGGGTCCAGGAGAGCAAATATAGTGAATGCGGGGT
This sequence comes from Staurois parvus, assembly GCF_062004578.1. NCBI lineage: Eukaryota > Metazoa > Chordata > Amphibia > Anura > Ranidae > Staurois > Staurois parvus. Next base: position 446,406 of record NW_028318527.1, read on the forward strand.
CCGGGGAGACCAGATATAGTGAATGCAGGGTCTGGGGAGAGCGGATATAGTGAATGCAGGGTCCTGGGAGACCAGATATAGTGAATGCGGGGTCCGGGGAGAGCGGATATAGTGAATGCGGGGTCCGGGGAGAGCGGATATAGTGAATGCGGGGTCCGGGGAGACCGGATATAGTGAATGCAGGGTCTGGGGAGACCAGATATAGTGAATGCAGGGTTCGGGGAGAGCGGATATAGTGAATGCAGGGTCCAGGAAGAGCGGATAAAGTGAATGCGGGGTCCGGGGAGACCAGATATTGTGAATTCAGGGTCCAGGGAGAGCGGATATAGTGAATGCAGGGTCCGGGGAGACCGGATATAGTGAATGCAGGATCCAGGGAGAGCGGATATAGTGAATGCAGGGTCCAGGGAGAACGGATATAGTGAATGCGGGGTCCGGGGAGAGTGGATATAGTGAATGCAGAGTCCTGGGGGAGCAGATATAGTGAATGCAGGGTCCAGGAGAGCAGATATAGTGAATGCGGGGTCCGGGGAGACCGGATATAGTAAATGCAGGGTCCAGGGAGAGCAGATATACTGAATGCAGGGTCCAGGAGAGCAGATATAGTGAATGCAGGGTCCGGGGAGAGCGGATATAGTGAATGCAGGGTCCAGGGAGAGCAGATATACTAAATGCAGGGTCCGGGGAGAGCGAATATAGTGAATGCAGGGTCCAGGAAAGCGGATATAGTAAATGCGGGGTCCAGGGAGACCAGATATAGTGAATGCGGGGTCTGGGGAGAGCGGATATAGTGAATGCAGGGTCCGGGGAGACCGGATATAGTGAATGCGGGGTCTGGGGAGAGCGGATATAGTGAATGCGGGGTCCGGGGAGACCGGATATAGTGAATGCGGGGTCTGGGGAGACCGGATATAGTGAATGCAGGGTCCGGGGAGACCGGATATAGTGAATGCGGGGTCTGGGGAGAGCGGATATAGTGAATGCGGGGTCCGGGGAGAGCGGATATAGTGAATGCAGGGTCCGGGGAGAGCGGATATAGTGAATGCAGGGTCCAGGAGAGTAGATATAGTGAATGCAGGGTCCGGGAGAGCGGATATAGTGAATGCAGGGTACAAGGAGACCAGATATAGTGAATGCAGGGTCCAGGGTTTAGTGACACTTTAAATGCTCATTTTTTTCTAAGGGAGAGGAGAGCACAGATATAATAAACCTGATCCTCTGATCCTCAAAGCACAAGACCGAACCAGCCTCTCTACGCTCCAGTGGTCTTGAATAGTTGACGTCATCATGTCGACCACCACTGGACCGCGGGGGAGCGCCATTTTCTGATGGATCAAAGGATCGGGTGAGTATGAGCTTTCTGCTCACCCTTAGACAAAATGAGCAGTTTCAACCTGGAACAGCACACCATCACAGTCCCCCCATACACACCAAAGGCCACCCCATCAGAGAGCCAGTCCCTCTTTTACTCGAACGTCCCCATCAGATCAGATAGTGCCCCAACATGGGTGTCAAAGGAAGCAATTATGCCCTATCATTGGAGCCATTGGTGGAAATTGTGCGCCATCGTTGCTGTCAAAGGAAGCAATTATGCCCTATCATTGGAGCCATTGGTGGAAATTGTGCCCCATCGTTGGTGTCAAAGGAAGCAATTATGCCCTATCATTGGAGCCATTGGTGGAAATTGTGCGCCATCGTTGGTGTCAAAAGAAGCAATTATGCACTATCATTGGAGCCATTGGTGGAAATTGTGCCCCATCGTTGGTGTCAAAGGAAGCAATTATGCCCTATCATTGGAGCCATTGGTGGAAATTGTGCCCCATCGTTGGTGTCAAAGGAAGCAATTATGCCCTATCATTGGAGCCATTGGTGGAAATTGTGCCCCATCGTTGGTCAAATGAAGCAATTATGCCCTATCATTGGAGCAATTGGTGGAAATTGTGCCCCATCGTTGGTGTCAAAGGAAGCAATTATGGCCTATCTTTGGTGCCATTGGTGGAAATTGTGCCCCATCATTGGTGTCAAAGGAAGCAATTATGCCCTATCATTGGAGCCATTGGTGGAAATTGTGCCCCATCGTTGGTGTCAAAGGAAGCAATTATGCCCTATCATTAGAGCCATTGGTGGAAATTGTGCCCCATCGTTGGTGTCAAAGAAAGCAATTATGCCCTATCATTGGAGCCATTGGTGGAAATTGTGCTCCATCGTTGGTATCAAAGGAAGCAATTATGCCCTATCATTGGAGCCATTGGTGGAAATTGTGCTTCATCGTTGGTGTCAAAGGAAGCAATTATGCCCTATCATTGGAGCCATTGGTGGAAATTGTGCCCCATCGTTGGTGTCAAAGAAAGCAATTATGCCCTATCATTGGAGCCATTGGTGGAAATTGTGCTCCATCGTTGGTGTCAAAGGAAGCAATTATGCCCTATCATTGGAGCCATTGGTGGAAATTGTGCCCCATCGTTGGTGTCAAAGGAAGCAATTATGCCCTATCATTGGAGCCATTGGTGGAAATTGTGCCCCATCGTTGGTGTCAAAGGAAGCAATTATGCCCTATCATTGGAGCCATTGGTGGAAATTGTGCCCCATCGTTGGTCAAAGGAAGCAATTATGCCCTATCATTGGAGCCATTGGTGGAAATTGTGCCCCATCGTTGGTGTCAAAGAAAGCAATTATGCCCTATTATTGGAGCCATTGGTGGAAATTGTGCTCCATCGTTGGTGTCAAAGGAAGCAATTATGCCCTATCATTGGAGCCATTGGTGGAAATTGTGCCCCATCGTTGGTGTCAAAGGAAGCAATTATGCCCTATCATTGGAGCCATTGGTGGAAATTGTGCCCCATCATTGGTATCTGTGGGCAGAATAGTATCCCATTTTTGGTGTCAGTGACAAGAATTATGCCCTGTTGGTTGTCAGCGGATGGAATACTGTCCTAAGGGATAAAAGCAGGCAAAGGGCCACATCTGCCCCCAAGGCTGGTTTGGAGACTGACAACAAGTGATTATGGTTGTCCTCAGGGAACCTGATTTCTACCTTTAGGCTTGGGTGGGTCTCTGGCGATACAACTAACCATTGGCGGACTGACCATTCAAGCACTCAGGCAGTTCCCGAGGGCCCAGGTTCAGTAGGGGGCCCCATGAGATGCCCCTGGTACCTTTCATTGGCTTTTTCATAGGCTTTTTTGCGTATGGGCAAGGACACAGGGGCCCCATGATCCCCTATTGCCCAGGGGCCCCATGAGTTGTCAGTCCGCCCCTGCAACTAACATTTTAGTACGGTATTTTTCTATATTGACTGATTGGGCAATGTATGCCCAGCGTTTGGATGAATCCGGCCTCCATTTCTAAGCTGCCGTGTCCACCTTACCACGATAGCAGGTTTTTTCTTTTTTTCTGTACAATTCTCCCGACTCTTTAGTATTACAAATCTTATACGTGAAGCTTCCTTAGTTAATGATCAGTCTACAATAAAGATCTTTTTAATAAGATCTGCCAGTTCCCAGTTAATTTTACAGCTGACTTCAAACGAGAATATCATTAAACTTAATACTCATTGCGCCCACTTGCAGCGACGTTCGAGGCATGGCTAACCGCTGGATCAAGACACGCCTCGTTTAAAGCCGCGCTTTTCATGATCAGAACAGCAATATCCACGCTACCTGAATCATTCCTACCCATCAGCAGTAAAATACCTTATGTTCATCTCCTGAGATTTATTAAATCATTTACCAAAGATCCTACAAGAGTTTGGACTAGTACGGATTTCTTTTTATTTTTTAATCTTTTATTTTTTTTTTGGACGTATTTTTAAGTTTGACGTATTCCGATCCCGATTTTGTTATACTTTATGATCCAAATTAAAGATTTTTCATTTGCTTTTTTTTTTTTTTTTTTTATTTTATTTTTTTCCTCGCTATCCTTTTGCTCTAACCCAATTTCCCAAAGTGTTTTATGATAATCTCCTTTTTTGATTGGCTTGCTTCTCTAACAAATAGTTTTGACTATTAAACCATTGCGGGCTGCTACATTTTTTCCTAAATGACTTTCGTTCTGCCATTTATTCAATTACAATCCTTCATCGTAAAATTTTGGTTGAAAAGTTATAAAAATGAAGGGTAATAAAGCTTTGAATTCTAATATGAAAAAAAAAAAAAACAATTTCAAATACTCGATCTTTTTTTCTTTTTTTTGCTCCTGGAAAAAAAAAAGGTTTCTGTTTGTAGCTGCATTGCAATAAATATACAGATATTTCACATATGAGAAGCTGGAGATCACAATCAGGAAATATATTTAGGCTGGCTGCATGCTACTGCTTTGCGGTGAAGGGTGTTTTATCGCACATTGATGCATGAGCAGGGGCCGTCAAGTGAGAGGAGCATTGTTCCCAATGACCACAAGTGTGAGGAGCATTCTTCCCACTGACCACAAGTGTGAGGAGCATTGTTCCCAATGACCACAAGTGTGAGGAGCATTCTTCCCAATGACCACAAGTGTGAGGAGCATTGTTCCCAATGACCTCAAGTGTGAGGAGCATTCTTCCCACTGACCACAAGTGTGAGGAGCATTGTTCCCAATGACCACAAGTGAGAGGAGCATTGTTCCCAATGACCTCAAGTGTGAGGAGCATTCTTCCTACTGACCACAAGTGTGAGGAGCATTCTTCCCAATGACCACAAGTGTGAGGAGCATTGTACCCAATGACCACAAGTGTGAGGAGCATTCTTCCCACTGACCACAAGTGTGAGGAGCATTCTTCCCAATGACCACAAGTGTGAGCAGCAGGGGCGGACTGACAACTCATGGGGCCCCCGGGCAATAGGGGATCATGGGGCCCCTGTGTCCTTACCCAAACTCAAAAAAGCCTATGAAAAAGGTACCAAGGGCATCTCATGGGGCCCCATACTGACCCCGGGCCCTCGGGCAGTGCTCAAGTTTTCAAATGGCCCCTGTGCATGACGCATTGTGCCGCACATGGCATTGTTAGAATTGCGTCATGGCAAAAAAAAAGCAGGGGTCCATTTTTTTTGGGTTGCCCAGTTAAAATGTCTGAGTTGTCTTTATGTAATGCATGCCAACAAGCAAAACCACACCTATGGCAATATGCAGGCAGGTGCAGTCTGTTTTCTCCACTGTAGGTGGCACCCAACCTGGGAAAGAAAGTCAAGAGAAACTCTGTTGGCTACACTGCATTCAGGTGACCCTGGCAGCCATATTGGGTCAAGCAGAGTCTTTTTAAGTCTCTGTCGCCAGTTTATGGTGCACATTTGCGTAGTGGCTAGTGTAGGGAGAGATAACCCGGCTGTCAGAGGCAGCACTAGCGGTAGGGAAAGGTTCCGGAGGAGTAGGGAAAGCTTACGGCCTTCACCTACACTTTCACAAGCTCCCTCTTGGGTCGGACTGGCCACTCCACACTCCACCTTCCTTGGCAGACACTGCCTTTAGCATGGGCCTACTACCGCCGACTCTCTGAGTTCCTGGACAGGTGTTCTCCCCACCGGGTTGTTGTAACTGTTCTACAAGTTCATGAATACATTGGTTCCTGCTTCCTGGGCCTCAGTGTCATTACTGCCACCAAACTGCACCAAGGCCACAAACACACTGCAATGGACTGTAATGGTCTAAAAAGGGTTTAGCAAAAAAAAAAAACAGCTTATGCTACCATCCCATGGGTTCTGTAGGGGGCACATTGCATGCTTTTCTGGCACTTGCCCAAGTGCCCCTGACTATCTGAAAGAGTTTCTGGCCTACTCAGTCAATACTTCTGTGTTCATCAGGCATCAAGTTGCGCAACACTGACTTGGATGCAATGTAAAATGTTGGGGGAGGTTCCAGGAAGGGTTTTTCCAACGCCCAGGTCAAGGATGAGGAATGGTGCTCCTCCCCCACTGATAATGCATGACCTAGAATGGGTGCACCACCCTGTACCCATCAGGCATCAAGTTGCACAGCACTGACCTGGATGCAATGTACAATGTTGGGGGTAGTACCGGGACAGGTCCGTCCAACTCCCAGGGCAAGGATGAGGAACGGTGCTCCTCCCCCCACTGCTAATGCATGACCTAGAATGGGTGCACCACCCTCTACCCATCAGGCATCAAGTTGCACAACACTGACCTGGATGCAACAATGTTGGGGGCAGTTACGGGACAAGTTCATCCAACGCCCAGGGCAAGGATGAGAAATGGTGTTCCTCCCCCACTGCTAATGCATGACCTAGAATGGGTGCACCACCCATACCCATCGGGCATCAAGTTGCACAGCATTGACCTGGATACAATGTACAATGTTGGGGGTACTACAGGGACAGGTTTGTCCAACGCCCAGGGCAAGGATGAGGAACAGTGCTCCTCCCCCACTGCTAATGCCCATTTGCTAATCTTTTTCTCCGACTGCCCATGGTCAGTTGGAGTGTGCACTGCACATGCATGGCCAATCATTTGCTTTTTCACAGCAAGGTAGTTGCACATGCAGGATGTGTTATTCATGTCAGCTGTGGGCAGATGGGGTGAAGAGTGGGCATGTTGGAGTCGCAGTAGCTGTCAGAGCAGACTTGAAGTTGCCATCTGGAGCGTGCCCGTGCCTTCAATGATGGGGGAATCCCCTCTCTCCTGCTGCTGCACCGGGGGGCGGCTGCCCCTCCTGCCCACCCCTTGCCCCAGCTTTGGTTGGAGGTATTCTATCCAATGCTTTTGAGTTGTTTCTTCTGTTGAGGGCATGGGCCTGCACAAATCCAAGAGTGGGATGCTGTTGGAGCTGATCTGATCAGACATTGTGAACACAGAAAGAACTGCACAGGCACCAGGATTTACATGACTGTGTCATCTCTGAGATGGTATCTCAGTTCAGGAAGTAAGAGGTTACACCATCTGGAAGTTCAGGAGGGGGCCTGACATCAGAGAGGGGTCTCTTCAAATACCTTGGGGACCAGGGGGTGGGCAGGAGGGCTGGCAGATGAGGGCGCCAGTGAGCTCATTCTGATACAAGAAATTTTTAAAAGTGGAAGACTACTGGGGGTAGTATCACCTAAGCTCACCCATAATGAAAGGTGTGTGGGGGAGGGGCAAATTTGGCTTCTTTGCCATGGGCATTGGATGACCTTGTCCTGGTACTGACTAGGACTGTGACTTCCAGTCCCATCAATACAACAGCAGTGGCCAGGGACAGAGAGGTGACTATTTTCTTTCAGGAGCAGGGGGAGCAATCCTGGAGTACTATGAGCTCAGTAAATAAAGGGGTATCACCAGTCCACAGGGCCCAGGCCAGCAGGGGGGGGCACTGTGCCCCCATCCCCGCACTGCTTCCGACTTTTTTCCTCTTCTTTCCACCAGCAGCTGCAAGGATGGAGAGAGGAAGAAGGGTCCTGTAAATATGTCACATTTACCAGTACCCTTTCTTTCCTGAATGAACACAGTGAGTGATTGGTGCTGAGGTGCTGATCACTCACTGTGTTCATTCATGACTGAAGCATAGTAAACTGGGGGGGGGGGCTGTTAGGTTGGCTGTATGGGGCCCTGTGGTTTCTAACAGCAGTCATGTATCCCAGCAGGGAAGAATGGATTAGGATGGATTGTACAGCAGCTGACAAGGTATAAGAGCGCCTGGATATGTTTTACAGGTGTACCTCGGTTTACAAATTTAATGCGTTCTCCGGGACGTTTTGCATTGTGAAAAATTCATAAACTGAAATGTGGTTTCCCGGTTTCTAAATGTAATTACCGGTCTTTTTCTTTCTTCCCTATAGCTCAGAGAATCGGCTGTCACTTTCCCCCCAGCTAAAAGAAACAATGTTTCCTTTTAGTTTGTTTCCCCGAGTAAAAAGAAGCAAAGTTTCCTTTTAGTTTATTTCCCCAAATTAAAACAAACAATTTTACCTTTTAGTTTGTTTCCAAGATAAAAGAAACATAGTACCGTTTAGCTGCGGGGAAAGTGACAGCTAATTCTGTGAGCTATAGTGAAAAAAAAAAAAGCGGCAACTGCATTTGAAAATCAGCACCAACATACACTTCATATTGCAAAAAAAAATTGTAAACTGAGGCGTTATTTTCAATAGATTTTCATTTGTAAACTGAAAATTATGTTAACCAAGGCGTTCGTAAACCGAGGTACACCTGTATTGTGTATTTAGTGGTTTGGCTGGAGTTACCCTTTAAATATCCTCAATTGCTCCATTACTGATGTATCCTATGAGGCAGACAGATTCCCCCGAAGAAAAAAAAAAGGCACGCTGATTATAAATTAAATGATGTTTTTTTATAGGATCCCTGGCACCTAGAAAACTACATCCCTAAAAAAAAAAAAAGAGTAACTTCTAAATTGGCCTCATGTTACATTAAAAGAGGTCAATGGCTGCGACGGATCTTACCAAAGGTTAGAAAAAAGTAAGAAAAAGTCGCTGTCACTATAGGTCGGTGCCGGTTTTTACATGTAATTACCGGTCTTTTTTTTTCTTCCCTATAGCTCAGAGAATCAGCTGTCACTTTCCCCCCAGCTAAAAGAAACAATGTTTCCTTTTAGTTTGTTTCCCCGAGTAAAAAGAAGCAAAGTTTCCTTTTAGTTTATTTCCCCAAATTAAAACAAACAATGTTTCCGTTTAGTGTGTTTCCAAGATAAAAGAAACAAAGTACCGTTTAGCTGCGGGGAAAGTGACAGCTAAGTCTGTGAACTATAGCAAAAAAAATTGTAAACCAAGGCGTTATTTTCAATAGATTTTCATTCGTAAACCAAAAATTATGTTAACCAAGGCGTTCGTAAACCAAGGTACACATGTATTGTGTATTTAGTGGTTTGGCTGGAGTTACCCTTTAAATATCCTCAATTACTCCATTACTGATGTATCCTATGAGGCTGACAGATTCCCCCAAAGAAAAAAAAAGGCACGCTGATTATTAATAAAATGATGTTTTTTTATAGGATCTCTGGCACCTAGAAAAATACATCCGTAAAAAAAAAAGAGTAACTTCTAAATTGGCTGCATGATACATTAGAAGAGGTCAATGGCTGCGACGCATCTTACCAAAGGTTAGAGAAAAGTAAATAAAAATCGGCTGTCACTATAGGTCGTTGCCGATTTTTAAACGTAATTACCTGTCTTTTTTTTTCTTCCCTATAGCTCAGAAAATCAGCTGTCACTTTCCCCCCAGCTAAAAGAAACAATGTTTCCTTTTAGTTTGTTTCCCCGAGTAAAAGAAACAAAGTTTCCTTTTAGTTTATTTCCCCAAATTAAAGCAAACAATGTTTCCTTTTAGTTTGTTTCCAAGATAAAAGAAACAAAGTACCCTTTAGCTCTGGGGAAAGTGACAGCTAATTCTGTGAGCTATAGTGAAGAAAAAAAAAAGCTGAAACTGCATTTAAAAATTGGCACCGACATACACTTCATATTGTGAAAATGTTACATTAGAAGAGGTCAATGGCTGCGACGCATCTTACCAAAGGTTAGAAAAAAGTAAAAAAAAAGTCGCTGTCACTATAGGTCGGTGCCAGTTTTTAAATAAAATTACCGGTCTTTTTTTTTCTTCCCTATAGCTCAGAGAATCAGCTGTCACTTTCCCCCCAGCTAAAAGAAACAATGTTTCCTTTTAGTTTGTTTCCCCGAGGAAAAAGAAGCAAAGTTTCCTTTTAGTTTATTTCCCCAAATTAGAACAAACAATGTTTCCTTTTAGTTTGTTTCCCCAAATTAGAACAAACAATGTTTCCTTTTAGTTTGTTTCCCCGAGGAAAAAGAAGCAAAGTTTCCTTTTAGTTTATTTCCCCAAATTAGAACAAACAAAGTTTCCTTTTAGTTTATTTCCCCAAATTAGAACAAACAATGTTTCCTTTTAGTTTGTTTCCAAAATAAAAGAAACAAAGTACCCTTTAGCTCTGGGGACAGTGACAGCTAATTCTCTGAGCTATAATAATGAAAAAAAAAAGCGGAAACTGCATTTAAAAATTGACACCGACATACACTTCATATAGTGAAAAAAAATTGTAAACTGAGGCTTTATTATCATTGGGTTTTCATTCGTAAACCGAAAATTACATTAACCGAGGCGTTCGTAAACCGAGGTGCACCTGTATTGTGTATTTAGTGGTTTGGCTGGAGTCGCCCTTTAAATATCCCCAATTGCTCCATTACTGATGTATCCTATGAGGCTGACAGATTCCCCCGAAGAAAATAAAAAGGCACACTGATTATAAATAAAATGTTTTTTTATAGGATCCCTGGCACCTAGAAAACTACATCCCTAAAAAAAAAGAGTAACTTCTAAATTGGCTGCATGTTACATTAGAAGAGGTCAATGGCTGCGGCGCATCTTACCAAAGGTTAGAAAAAAGTAAAAAAAAGTTGCTGTCACTATAGGTCGGTGCCGGTTTTTAAATGTAATTACTAGTCTTTTTTTTCTTCCCTATAGCTCAGAAAATCAGCTGTCACTTTCCCCCCAGCTAAAAGAAACAATGTTTCCTTTTAGTTTGCTTCCCCGAGTAAAAAGAAACAAAGTTTCCTCTTGGTTTATTTCCCCAAATTAAAAGAAACAATGTTTCCTTTTAGTTTGCTTCCCCGAGTAAAAAGAAACAAAGTTTCCTCTTGGTTTATTTCCCCAAATTAAAACAAACAATGTTTCCTTTTAGTTTGTTTCCCCGAGTTAAAAGAAGCAAAGTTTCCTTTTAGTTTATTTCCCCAAATTAAAACAAACAATGTTTCCTTTTAGTTTGTTTCCAAGATAAAAGCAACAAAGTACCCTTTAGCTCTGGGGAAAGTGTCAGCTAATTCTGTGAGCTATAGTGAAGAAAAAAAAAAGCGGAAACTGCATTTAATAATTGGCACCGACATACACTTCATATAGTGAAAAAAATGTGTAAACTGAGGCTTTATTATCAATGGGTTTTCATTCGTAAACTGAAAATTACATTAACCGAGGCGTTTGTAAACCGAGGTGCACCTGTATTGTGTATTTAGTGGTTTGGCTGGAGTTACCCTTTAAATATCCCCAATTGCTCCATTACTGCTGTATCCTATGAGGCTGACAGATTCCCCCGAAGAAAAAAAAAGGCACGCTGATTATAAATAAAATGATGTTTTTTTATAGGATCCCTGGCACCTAGAAAAATACATCCGTAAAAAAAAAAAGAGTAACTTCTAAATTGGCTGCATGTTACATTAGAAGAGGTCAATGGCTGCGGCGCATCTTACCAAAGGCGCGAGCGGCTGAGAAATATTCGGAATACGGCGAACACTTTGCTTACAGGCAGCTGAAAGCCTCGCGGGGCTGCAAAATGATCTGCCATAAGACAGAGGAGTGGAAGCGTCTTCCTGTTCACCTTGTGGCGCTCTTGTATTGGATTAGCTACCTGACTTGCCATGGGGGAGTTTCATCAGTCTGCTGCAAACTGAAAAGTGAGACAGATGCGCAGACCCCAAGGTGAAACGCGTCGGATCTGGAAGCAAGAAAACTATTAATGCCGATCCAGAGAAAGTATTCTTAGCTGTACACAGAGGCTGGCAGCGCAATAACTATTTTATGTCAATTGTTGCCGTTAACCTCTAGATTTGTGGACAGAAGAAAAATGATTTTTTTTTTGTTTTTGTTTTTTTTTTTCCGGTATATGCCTCATAACTGCAAGCTGGGGGGGGGGGATATTTTAAAGGGCAATGCCAACCAAAGAGCTAAAAGACAGAAAGGACATTTGCGCCTTTAAAAAGACTGGTAATACAATAGAAGGAATAATAAAGATTGCAGCATTCGAAGAAAAAAAAAATGGATCCTCAAAAGTATATATAGTGTATAATACCGCGGTCATATCAAGGCCGGCTTTGAAGTTGTGCGACTTACAGATTTCAAAGTCGGGGGACACGCCGATTTCAGATGTGATTTGCAAGACGTTTGACACAGATGTCTATGTGGATCGCACCAAAAGTAGCGCATGTACTACTTTAGAAATCAATAGGACCGCTCCAGGGGCGGACTGACAACTTATGGGGCCCCCGGGCAATAGGGGATCATGGGGCCCCTGTGTCCTTGCCCACACTCAAAGCACACCCAAAAAAAGCCTATAAAAAGGTACCAGGGGCATTTCATAGGGCCCCCTACTGACCCTGGGCCCTCAGGCAGTGCCCGAGTTTTCGAATGGTCAATCCGCCCCTGGACCGCTCTGATTGCGGATAATAGGGTGCTACTCGGCATGCGATTTGCAAGTCACACCCAGTGCTATCAGGGTCTTGCAACCCGGTCACACCGATCCTGACTTTGAAATTGTGCGACTTACAGTGAAGTCGGACGATTTCAAAGTCGGATGATCTGCCGATTTCAGGTGCAATTTTACACAGCTGTCTAAGCAAATCGCACCAAAAGTAGTGCATGTACTACTTTAGAAATCGGTGCGGCTCCGGCCAAGTCAGTACCGCACCGATATGACCGCTCTGATTGCAGACAATAGGGTGTGACTTGGCATGCAATTTTCAAAGTCGCAGGACATGCAGGTCACATGCCAAGTCGCACCCAGCACGACTGGTGTGTAAGTGTTCTTCATCATCTGTAATCAGCAGTGCCGGGACAAGGTCATCCAGCGCCCAGGGCAAGGATGCCAAGCTGTACTCCCTCCCCCCATTAAGGATGCGCAAGCTTAGGGGATCCTATGCCCAGCAGTCACTTGCTTGTTAAAATCACTGTGCAGCTCAGTTTTAACACTGGGCACATGCTTGTGTTGATGGCTCTCTCCTCTACTCCTGGCTCTCTCTCCTCCTGTCTCAGCTCTCTCCTGGACACTTCTGCCTCCTCCATTCCTGGCTCTCTCCTCTACTCTCGGCTCTCTCCTCCATTCCTGGCTCTCTCCTCCATTCCTGCCTCTCTCCTCCACTCCTGGCTCTCTCCTCTACTTTTGGCTCTCTCCTCCATTCCTGGCTCTCTCCTCCATTCCTGCCTCTCTCCTCCACTCCTGGCTCTCTCCTCTACTCTCGGCTCTCTCCTGGACACTTCTGCCTCCTCCATTCCTGGCTCTCTCCTCTACTCTCGGCTCTCTCCTCCATTCCTGGCTCTCTCCTCCATTCCTGCCTCTCTCCTCCACTCCTGGCTCTCTCCTCTACTCTCGGCTCTCTCCTGGACACTTCTGCCTCCTCCATTCCTTGCTCTCTCCTCCACTCTCTGCTCTCTCCTGGACACTTCTGCCTCCTCCATTCCTGGCTCTCTCCTCTACTCTCGGCTCTCTCCTCCATTCCTGGCTCTCTCCTCCATTCCTGGCTCTCTCCTCCATTCCTGGCTCTCTCCTCCCAATCTCGGCTCTACTTGTCAAAATCACTACTCCTGTCAGCTTTTTAACAGGAGGAAGGCGCCCCCTATCCCTACAGTAAACCTTTGCGCCCAGGGTAGCTCACAGGAAGTGACAAGGACAAAGCATTTCTGGCAGGATCAAAAAGTATCTCTAGGTTCTTAGCCTATAAAAAAGAAAACTAATGCAGCCAGAACATCTGAGGACTGTACGCTTCAATATATGACATTTTTATTCTTGGGTTTAGTTATCCTTTAGCTTTGTTCACATCTATGACCGCGTCGTGTGTAGGGCAGCCTATTCATTCCAGTGGGCTGACCTGCCCGTGATAAACGCAGGGAAAGAAGTCCTCAACCCTTATCTAAAGTTGTCCTGCACCCAGCGTGTTTGGCACATGCAAAAATGCACATGGTTGCTGACACAAGGGGGTGCCATTAACCCCTCGCCCTCCAGAGGATCCCCCCCTTCCTGACCAGGCAATTTTTTTGCGTTACGGCGCTGCATTACTTTAACTGACAATTGCACGGTTATGCAACGCTGCACCCAGATGAGATTTGCGTCCTTTTTTTTACACGAATTGAGCTTTCTTTTGGTGGTATTTGATCGCCTCTGCGTTTTTTATTGTTTGAGATATAAGCAAAAAAAAAAAAGACAGACAATTTTGAGAAAAATGTTTTTTGACTTTTTGCTATTAAACAAGTCCAGTAAAAAAATTTTAAAAAATCAAATTTCGTCATAAATTTCATCCAAAATGTATTCTGCTCCGTGTCTTTGCTAAAAAAAAAATCCCAATACGTATAAATTAATCAGTTTACGTGAAAGCTGTAGCGTTTACTAATGGCGGTATAGATACTGGGATTTTTTTTTTCTACTAGTAATGGCGGCGATCAGCGACTTATAGCGGGACTGCGGCGGGCATTCTGACACTGGAGGGGGGAACTAACTTGGTGTCACTGACATCCCCAGTGACACCAATACAGTGATCAGTGCTAAAAAACAGCCCTGATACTGTACTAATGGCACTGGGCAGGAAGGGGTTAATGTGAGGGGCGATTAAAAGGTTAACTGTGTGCTTGGTGTGTTTTACTAGGGGGCGGGGTCTGTGTGCTTCACTGTAAGCACACTGATTGGGATGGCTGTGCTGTGCAATGTGCCCGAGCTGACAGGGAGGAAGATTGTAAACAAAACAGTCTTCCTCCCCTGCAGTGATTGTTGGTAATTACTGGGCGCCGGCAGGTAATCACCATCCGGGACCCGCTGATTGACATCCGTGGCCACGAATGGCGGTGCAGGGAAGGGCGAGCGCGGCTTGTGCATGCCCCCTACCCGGAAATGCAAAATTATATATATACGTGATTTTGCACACCCGTTCCACCCTGTAGCAGTATATCTGCGGTGGGCAAGTGGTTAAAAATGAATGGCAGTCCTACACATCTGCTAAAGAGCAGCGCATTTCTGTGCATGTTGGGGAACGGCTTTCCCAACAGGCATAGAGGAGAACCAAGCCTTAAAGTGCTAGTAAACCCTTCCCAGGGGCAGACTGACAACTCATGGGGCCCCCGGGCAATAGGGGATCATGGGGCCCCTATGTCCTTACCCAAACTCAAAAAAGCCTTAGAAAAAGGTACCAAGGGCATCTCACGGGGCCCCCTACTGACCCTGGGCCCTCGGGCAGCGCCCGAGTTTCCAAATGGTCAGTCCACCCCTGACCCTTCCAATATGCCCAGTGAAGTGACCGGCCTCAGGTGATACGCAGAGATGAAACAAATCCTCCTACATAAGGTGTACCTCTTTATCTGCAACCTTTTCTTCTCTATGTCAGTCCAGAATATATAAAGCTTTTCTGTCAGAAAAAAAAAGGGGTGGAGAGCTGAAATTACACACTGCAGAGCTCAGTGAGGAGAGAGCTCTGAGAGCTGATTGGCGGAAAGGGACACCCCCTCCCCCTCTAAACACCTCTAAACACCAGCACACCAAAACGGAGGCTGTCAATCACAGGCTGTGTGCTGGAGCTTCTTCCCCGTCACCTTTTTATGTCTTGGTGTCAGGAAAACCTGTCGGAAGTTTTCAGAAGGAGGCAGCAGACAGAAATGACACTTAGTGCATGAGATTTTGGTAAGTAGGGCAGCACAGTGGTTTAGAGGCTAGCAGTACTAGGTTGTTGGTTTGAATCCCAACCATGGCACCACCTGCCTGGAGTTTGCATGTTCTCCCTGTGCCTGTGTGGGTTTCCTCCGGGTGTTCTGGTTTCCTCCCACACTCCAAAGACATGCTGGTAGGGGAATTGGCTCCTGTCTAAATTGTCCCTAGTATGTGTATGTATGAATGTGAGTTAGGGACCTTAGATTGTACGCTCCTCGGGGGCGGGGACAATATATGTAAAGAGCTGCGTAAATTGACGGCGCTATATAAGTACCTGAAATAAATAAATTCACACTATAGAGGGATATGCTTTGTTCATATTTCATGTCTGAGGTTTACAATTTACCATTTTAATGATAGGGAAAAATCAACATGGGAGACAAAAGCTGCTGCAAGGAAATCTTTTCTATGTATTTTTTGAGGCAAGGAACCGATGGCCAGTTTGGCCGGAGCTGCCCTTTTAAATGATCGCATTTCCAGTACTCAGCTGGGGTCTTTTTGCCCAGAACACGCGGTCTGCGATGGCTGGCTCGCTACGCCAAAGTCACAAGTAGACCTTCAGAACTGCCATAGGCTGAAATCTCACGTGAATTTGTTTTGCGACCAAACAACACAACCGAAATACAAAACGCGTCAGTTCTCGTTGTTTATTACTGAATCCTTTGCCTGTAGCCGTCCTTTAAATGATCATGTGCTGGTTGCCGTGCTGATGTCACGGAGCAGAGACTGGGAATATATGCGTGTACGGATTGTTAGGCTGGTATATATTATTCATAGAAACACGCTGTGTAACACGGCTTCGCCGGGCAGTATTCTGCCGGGATTGGCCACCGGCCAGGAATGAACAAATAAAACAGAGTTAAAGTTTAAAGGGAAGCTATAGGTTGTGTTTATAAAGCAATGACGGTGATTTTCACCAGAGATTCACTGGCTGTAAATGAGTCGCCGCCATTAAAAATAAAAATGCAGCAGGAAGATTCACCTGCAGTGAATATCAGATTAACTGCGCTACAAATATGGCGCTATCAGTGCCGGGACAAGGTCACCCAGTGCCCAGGGCAAAGATGACAAACTGCACCACCCGCCATTCATGATGTGCAAACCTAGGGGGTCCTATGCCCAGCAGTCACTCGCATGTCAAAATCACTGTGCAGCTCGGTTTTAACACTGGGCACATGCTTGTGTTGATGGCTCTCTCCTCCACTCCTGGCTCTCTCCTCCATTCCTGGCTCTCTCCTCCTCTCTCGACTCTCTCTTCCATTCCTGGCTCTCTCCTCCTCTCTCGGCTCTCTCCTCCATTCCTGGCTTTCTCCACCATTCCTGGCTCTCTCCTCCTCTCTCGGCTCTCTCCTGGACACTTCTGCCTCCTCCATTCCTGGCTTTCTCCACCATCCCTGGCTCTCTCCTCCTCTCTTGGCTCTCTCCTGGACACTTCTGCCTCCTCCATTCCTGGCTCTCTCCTCCAATCTTGGCTCTCTCCTCTACTTTTGGCTTTCTCCTCTATTCCTGGCTCTCTCCTCCACTCTCAGCTCTCTCCTGGACACTTCTGCCATTCTCCTCCACTCCTGGCTCTCTCCTGCACTTTTGGCTCTCTCCTCCTCTCCTGGCTCTCTCCTCCACTCTCGGCTGTCTCCAGGACACTTCTGCCTCTCTCCTCCACTCCTGGCTCTCTCCTCCATTCCTGGCTCTCTCCTCTAATCTTGTCTCTCTCCTGAACTCGCACCTCAACTCCTGGCTCTCTCCTCCACGCTCAGCTCTCTCCTCTAATCTCGTCTCTCTCCTGGACTCGCTCCTCCACTCCTGGCTCTCTCCTCCACTCTCAGCTCTCTCCTCCATTCCTGGCTCTCTCCTGGACCCGCTCCTCCACTCCTGGCTCTCTCCTCCACTCTCAGCTCTCTCCTCCATTCCTGGCTCTCTCCTGGACCCGCTCCTCCACTCCTGGCTCTCTCCTCCACTCTCAGCTCTCTCCTCCATTCCTGGCTCTCTCCTGGACTCGCTCCTCCACTCCTGGCTCTCTCCTCCACCTTGAAACAAAAGGAAGGCACCCTCATCCATTCAGTAGACCATTGTGCTCAGTGCAGCCACCCATCCCGCAGAACACTTGTCCCAGCCCTGGGCCTTATTATTTTTTGATCAATTTTAATCTGATATCCTAGAATATTTAAAGTGGACCTTTTAGTACCTTTGCAAGTTTGCATGAATGAATCCATAACATGTCACATTATTCAGCAACAGTATCCGCCCTTAATCATTAACAGTCTCTAGTTCAGTGACTTTGCCTAGGCTGTGCAGTGCTGCCTAGGTAGCCACCTTAGGGCACACCGATTGGGGGGGTGGTAAAATCAGAATCCCTCCAGCCAAAACTGAGATGTCAGTGTTGGGTGAAACAGAGGAGGGGATGGGGTCAACTCTCATGACTGTCTGTCACCAATGAGGGTCCCCCTCTACTCTCACCCTCTCCTCCTCTCCATTCTTATCCTCATCACCCCTTTTATAGGTGGAGAGAGCTTCCAGCTGTGATCCCCAGGGACAGGTGACCGCCCTCTTCATCCCTCCCGACCCCACCCACGAGGGAGTGATGTCATAGCCCCTGGCCCTGCCCCACCCGCAGAGTTGGCACAGAGTGACCCAGCCAGGTGATCAGTGATGTAAAGTGCCATCCTCATCCTTGTCTTCCTGAGCTGCCAACTGGAGATACTCCCGGAGACCTCTCCCACCCACCCAGTGCCCCACCAAGTGATCGCTACTGCCCCAGGTACCAATTGCTACAGATTCACATCACTCTATGTAAGTCCAGGACTGGCTGGAGGGATGGGAGGGTGATGATCAGCACAATGCACCTTCACCTGTGTAGACAAAAATGTTTGCACTGGCCCTGAGGTTGTGATGAAACTATCAGTCTGCTGCAGGCAGTAGGAAGCATTTCCCTAGTCTCCTTTCCTCCCAGTCATCAGACTGCAACATTGTAACAACTAAGGTGTGAGGCTACAGCAGGGGCTGACCTGTGTCAGTCATTTGTGAACACAAACAAGAATTGCTCAAGCACCAAGATCGTGTCACCTCTGGGCCGGCAGCTCAGTCCAGAAAGTAAATTCTGACTATGGATGTTCGGATGTTATTCAGGAACAGGAGCAAATTGGATCGTGCTTTGCTGGGTTTTTTCCCTTCCTCTGGATCAGCTGTGGGTGTACGATTCTAACTTTTTTTTTTTTTCTATGGTTGAACTGGATGGACTTTTGTCTTTTTTCAGCCAGACTAACTATGTAACTCTGTAATGTTGATATACCTTTGTATGGTGATATTGTACTTACCTTTAAGTAACCGCCCATATAATATTTTACGGTTGATCGTTTTAAACAATTCTCTGTTCAATAAAGATTGATAGATTTTTTTTTACTTATCCATTGATGCCTTTAAAGTCCCAATTATGAGGGGTTTTCCTTCCCTATACAATTATATATTTGAGGAATGTTGGCATCAGGGGCGGACTGACCATTTGGAAACTCGGGCACTGCCCAAGGGCCCGGGGTCCGTAGGGGGCCCCATGAGATGCCCCTGGTACCTTTTTCATTGGCTTTTTTGAGTTTGGGCAAGGACTCGGGGGCCCCATGATCCCCTATTGAGGGCCCGGGTCAGTAGGGGACCCCATGAGATGCCCCTGGTACCTTTTTCATAGGCTTTTTTGAGTTTGGGCAAGGAAACGGGCCCCATGATCCCCTATTGCCCGGGGGCCCCATGAGTTGTCAGTCCGCCCCTGGTTGGCATCCATTAGAGATACCTCAGGAACAATTTTTCATTTTTAAATTCTGACTATGGATGATGCCTGAACAAAGATGGCGCCGTCCACTTAGAGAGAAAAGCAGATGAAGGCATTTTTAGGGACAAATTTGATCTTTATATTTTAGCATGCATATACTCATCATGAAAATATATGATACGAGATCCACTTTAAAAGGAGGGAATGAACCCTTTTTTTCTGTATTCTTTTTATTATTTTCATTATTATATTTTACAAATATTTAATACATCGGGCGATCCAGCAGAGTGACTGCGACTAGCAAAGGATGTGCATGTCTGATATTTCAAATGAATATTAAAAAGTCCCCTCCAATCAACTCTGCCAGGCAGCAAAGGGGGCTTAATTAAAACCCATTTCTAATGTTTTAATAAAAACGGAGGTCTCAGTGGCATCATTTCACAAATACATGTGGGAGCCTCCCGGCACAATTAAGATACCTCTCCGTACTGCTCTAATGTATGTGAATGGAGATGGTGGGATGTATACCGAGTGTCTAGATGGAGAGTCAACCCTACCCTGTTTCAAGCTTACAATTGACTGTAGAGGAATCCCCCCTAAATGTGGACTTCCAAATTACCCTCCAAATGAAGGTCATTATGACTTGTTGTAATACTGAACATTGCCAAGTCAGGGAGTCAAGGGAGCATGTGTCCCCTGTGTCCCCTGTGTCCTCTGTGTCCTCTGAGTCCTCTTTGTCCTCTGTGTCTATGTGTCCTCTGAGTCCTCTGTGTCTATGAGTCCTCTGTGTCCTCTGTGTCTATGTGTCCTCTGTATCCTCTGTGTCTATGTGTCCTCTGTATCCTCTGTATCCTCTGTGTCTATGTGTCCTCTGTGTCTATCAGTCCTCTGTGTCTATGTGGCCTCTGTGTCCTCTGTGTCTATGTGGCCTCTGTGTCCTCTGTGTCTATGTGGCCTCTGTGTCCTCTGTGTCTATGTGTCCTCTGTGTCTATGTGGCCTCTGTGTCCTCTGTGTCTATGTGTCCTCTGTGTCTATGTGGCCTCTGTGTCCTCTGTGTCTATGTGTCCTCTGTGTCTATCAGTCCTCTGTGTCTATGTGGCCTCTGTGTCCTCTGTGTCTATGTGTCCTCTGTGTCTATGTGGCCTCTGTGTCCTCTGTGTCTATGTGTCCTCTGTGTCTATGTGGCCTCTGTGTCCTCTGTGTCTATGTGTACTCTGTGTCTATGTGTCCTCTGTGTCCTCTGAGTCCTCTGTGTCTATGTATCCTCTGTGTCTATGTGTCCTCTGTGTCCTCTGTGTCTATGAGTCCTCTGTGTCTATGTGGCCTCTGTGTCCTCTGTGTCTATGTGTCCTCTGTGTCTATGTGTACTCTGTGTCTATGTGTACTCTGTGTCTATGTGTCCTCTGTGTCCTCTGAGTCCTCTGTGTCTATGTATCCTCTGTGTCTATGAGTCCTCTGTGTCCTCTGTGTCTATGTGTCCTCTGTGTCTATGAGTCCTCTGTGTCTATGTGGCCTCTGTGTCCTCTGTGTCTATGTGTCCTCTGTGTCCTCTGTGTCTATGAGTCCTCTGTGTCTTCTGTGTCCTCTGTGTCTATGTGTCCGCTGTGTCTATGTGTCCTCTGTGTCTATGTGTCCTCTGTGTCCTCTGTGTCTATGAGTCCTCTGTGTCTATGAGTCCTCTGTGTCCTCTGTGTCTATGAGTCCTCTGTGTGATCTGTGTCTATGAGTCCTCTGTGTCCTCTGTGTCTATGTGTACTCTGTGTCCTCTGTGTCTATGAGTCCTCTGTGTCCTCTGTGTCTATGTGTCCTCTGTGTCTATGTGTCCTCTGTGTCTATGAGTCTTCTGTGTCTATGAGTCCTCTGTGTCCTCTGTGTCTATGAGTCTCCTCTGTGTCTTTGAGTCCTCTGTGTCCTCTGTGTCTATGTGTCCTCTGTGTCTATGTGTCCTCTGTGTCCTCTGTGTCTATGTGTCCTCTGTGTCCTCTGTGTCTATGAGTCCTCTGTGTCTATGTGTCTATGTGTCCTCTGTGTCCTCTGTGTCTATGAGTCCTCTGTGTCTTCTGTGTCCTCTGTGTCTATGAGTCCTCTGTGTCTTCTGTGTCCTCTGTGTCTATGTGTCCTCTGTGTCTATGTGTCTATGTGTCCTCTGTGTCCTCTGTGTCTATGAGTCCTCTGTGTCTTCTGTGTCCTCTGTGTCTATGAGTCTTCTGTGTCTATGAGTCCTCTGTGTCCTCTGTGTCTATGAGTTCTCTGTGTCCTCTGTGTCTATGAGTCTCCTCTGTGTCTTTGAGTCCTCTGTGTCCTCTGTGTCTATGTGTCCTCTGTGTCTATGTGTCCTCTGTGTCCTCTGTGTCTATGTGTCCTCTGTGTCTATGTGTCCTCTGTGTCTATGTGTCCTCTATGTCCTCTGTGTCTATGTGTCCTCTGTGTCCTCTGTGTCTATGTGTCCTCTGTGTCTATGTGTCCTCTTTGTCTATGTGTCCTCTGTGTCCTCTGTGTCTATGTGTCCTCT
Organism: Staurois parvus; assembly: GCF_062004578.1. Taxonomy (NCBI): domain Eukaryota; kingdom Metazoa; phylum Chordata; class Amphibia; order Anura; family Ranidae; genus Staurois; species Staurois parvus. The sequence continues at coordinate 468,060 of NW_028318527.1, forward strand.
GTGTCTATGTGTCCTCTGTGTCCTCTGTGTCTATGTGTCCTCTGTGTCTATGTGTCCTCTGTGTCTATGTGTCCTCTGTGTCTATGTGTCCTCTGTGTCTATGTGTCCTCTGTGTCTATGAGTCCTCTGTGTCTTCTGTGTCCTCTGTGTCTATGTGTCCTCTGTGTCTATGTGTCCTCTGTGTCTATGTGTCCTCTGTGTCTATGTGTCCTCTGTGTCTATGAGTCCTCTGTGTCTTCTGTGTCCTCTGTGTCTATGTGTCCTCTGTGTCTATGTGTCTATGTGTCCTCTGTGTCCTCTGTGTCTATGAGTCCTCTGTGTCTTCTGTGTCCTCTGTGTCTATGTGTCCTCTGTGTCCTCTGTGTCTATGAGTCCTCTGTGTCTTCTGTGTCCTCTGTGTCCTCTGTGTCTATGAGTCCTCTGTGTCTATGTGTCCTCTGTGTCTATGAGTCCTCTGTGTCTTCTGTGTCCTCTGTGTCTATGTGTCCTCTGTGTCTATGTGTCTATGTGTCCTCTGTGTCCTCTGTGTCTATGAGTCCTCTGTGTCCTCTGTGTCTATGAGTCCTCTGTGTCTTCTGTGTCCTCTGTGTCTATGAGTCCTCTGTGTCTTCTGTGTCCTCTGTGTCTATGAGTCCTCTGTGTCTTCTGTGTCCTCTGTGTCTATGAGTCCTCTGTGTCTATGTGTACTCTGTGTCCTCTGTGTTTATATGTCCTCTGTGTCTGGTCCTTCCACTACTTCTCTTTCGCTGTGTCCTTGCTCTCCTTCTCTTTATATGTCCTTTCTCTCCTTCTAGTTTTTTATGTCCTTGCACTCCTCTTTTGCTGTGTCCTTGCCAGGGGTGGACTGACAACTCATGGGGCCCCTGGGCAATAGGGGATCATGGGGCCCCTGTGCCCTTGCCCAAACTCAAAAAAGCCTATGAAAAAGGTACCAGGGGCATCTCATGGGGCCCCCTACTGACCCCGGGCCCTCGGGCAGTGCCCAAGTTTCCAAATGGTCAGTCCGCCCCTGGCCCTTGCTCTGCTTCTCTTTTGTTATGTCCTTGTGCTCCTTCTCTCTTCTGTTAAAAATACTGTTTCCCGCTTGGTACCTGTTTCCCACTTGGTACCTGTTTCCCACGGGTGTCGGCACACACCTGTTCTGGAGTCATACAATCACGGTAGCAATACATAAATTGGGATTGTTCAACTTTAGTTTTTATTCTGTTTATGACCTCAGCTTGAAACCTATCAGCCTCCATCACACATACCGTATACAACAGGTTCACTTTAAAAGGGAGTAAAGCAGCAAAGACGTCATGCTCTGTTATAGAGAAGATGGCTTCCGCGACATTCGGGGATCTTGTTTAATAGGTAATTACTTGTGAAATGTCACATTGACTTTCCGACAGTGTCACCTGCATCACACATGACCACTAATGTGTCCTAGGAAGATGCTATTCTCCAGGCGCTGTCAGAGCGCTTGAATTATGCAGCAGATACGCGGGGAATTTCTGGCTGTTTGTTAAGCAGCGGACATGGCGGAAGGTGCACTGTAAATAATGCGGAGGTTATTTAACAAAACAAGACAAGGGGGAATCATTCTTGGAGTACTTCCCCTGTAAATGGAACTTTACAAGTCCGCATGAATACGTTCCAGAAATCGCAATATACAGCAACGGCGTTCTTCACATTGTGACTGAGAGCTCCATACAAACCTATAGAGGTCTGAGTGGCTCAGGATGATGGCCCTCCTGGCTTCACTATGAGACTATGGCGTGGGTTTATTAACCACTTACAGACCGGACACTTTCCCCCCCTTCCAGTCCGGACACTTTCCCCCCCTTCCAGTCCGGACACTTTCCCCCCCTTCCAGTCCGGACACTTTCCCCCCCTTCCAGTCCGGACACTTTCACCCCCTTCCAGACCGGACACTTTCAACCCCTTCCAGTCCGGACACTTTCACCCCCTTCCAGTCCGGACACTTTCCCCCCCTTCCAGTCCGGACACTTTCACCCCCTTCCAGTCCAGACACTTTCCCCCCCTTCCAGTCCGGACACTTTCACCCCCTTCCAGACCGGACACTTTCACCCCCTTCCAGTCCGGACACTTTCCCCCCCTTCCAGTCCGGACACATTCACCCCCTTCCAGACCGGACACTTTCACCCCCTTCCTGTCCGGACACTTTCACCCCCTTCCTGTCCGGACACTTTCACCCCCTTCCAGTCCGGACACTTTCCCCCCTTCCAGTCCGGACACTTTTCCCCCCCTTCCAGTCCGGACACTTTCACCCCCTTCCAGTCCGGACACTTTCCCCCCCCTTCCAGTCCCTTTTACCCCCTTCCAGTCCGGACACTTTCCCCCCCTTCCAGTCCGGACACTTTCCCCCCCTTCCAGTCCGGACACTTTCCCCCCCTTCCAGTCCGGACACTTTTACCCCCTTCCAGTCCGGACACTTTCCCCCCCTTCCAGTCCGGACACTTTCCCCCCCCCTTCCAGTCCGGACACTTTCACCCCCTTCCAGTCCGGACACTTTCACCCCCTTCCAGTCCGGACACTTTCCCCCACTTCCAGTCCGGACACTTTCACCCCCTTCCAGTCCGGACACTTTCCCCCACTTCCAGTCCGGACACTTTCACCCCCTTCCTGTCCAGGGCAATTTTCACCTTTCAGTGCTATCACACTTTGAATGACAATTGCGCGGTCATGCAACACTGTACCCAAATGCGTTTTTTACCATTTTTTTTAGACAGATAAAGCTTTATTTTGGTGGTATTTATTCACCACTGGGATTTTTATTTTTTTTGCTATGTAAATGCAAAAAGGCCAAAAATTTTGAAAAAAAGTGTTTTTTTATAACATTTTGCAAATAAATAATATTTCATCATAAATATTGCCCAAAATTTATTCCATTATCATTTTAGTAAAAAAAAAAAAATCCAAATTAGTTTATAATCAAAAATTATAATTTTTAAACATTTTTTTTTTACATTTTTATTTTATTTTTTTATATTAATATTTTTTATTTTTATTTTTTTTACATACTGTCACCCTAGCAGTGCGGTGTCACCATGGTGACACTGTACTACTTGTGGAAGGTGATGAAGATTTTTTTTTTTTTTTACACTGATTGCTTTTACACCCATATAGGATGCAAAAGCAATCATTTCTCTTTCTCTCTGTCTGCATTCTTGCACTCATTGAGAAGTACTGAGTGAGCTGTGATTGGTCACAGCTTGTCACATGGTACAGGGCTGTTGTGAATGGTCCTGTACCATGTGACCTCTGTGATCATTCACAGATTTCACACGTAGTAAGCAATGATGTCACAAGTGACATCTTGCTTACTAATCTGCATGTGATCACTGATTGGCCAATCAGTGATCACATGATCGGGACCTCGTACAGAGGTCCCGTCCGACGATCGGTGTTTCACTGTGTCCGGAGGACACAGCGGGCACCGGATCGCAGTGCTGCGCGCTCCCAGGGAGCACGCACAAGCAGAGTGCGGGAAGGCCGTTTATAAATGGCCACCTGACCCTGCACTGCCACCGTCCGCCCGTTTATATGCAACGGCCGGTCGGGAAGTGGTTAAAGGCAAATAGACTGTGCACTTTACAAGGGCAGTTGCTCCAGAGCTCAGTAAATGGGGTGAAGCTTCATTTTGCAAAGGGCACCCAATCACATGCATGGAAAATAAAAAAAAAAGTGCACAGTCTTTTTGGCTTTAGTAAATCGCCTGGCAGTACTCGGGTCCTTGGTTTGAATCCCAACCACGGCACCACCTGCTGAGTAGCAGCTAGGGAGAAATAGTCAGGGGGTTAAGTTTGGGTCAGGACTGAGAGGCTCTACAGATAAGCTCACTGATACTTTGCCCTGGTCTATAGAGACTTGGAGAAGTTTCTAGAATTCAGTGGGTGAAGAGGAGCTGGTCTGCACTCTTAAGGGATTTTGACCAATCCCAAATCAGGAAGCTTGGCATTGGGTCAGGACAGCGCTTAAGAATGACTGAGCCTGCTCAGCAGTAGGAGAATTCAGGTGGAAAATAGAGTGAGCAGGATGGAGTGTGGAGCCTGAAATGGGGTCCAGGAGAGGGACCTACCTACAGGTAGAGGAGCTGGAAAGGAGGATCACTCAGGCAGCACAGTGGCTAAGTGGTTAGCACTTCCGCCTGGCAGTACGAGGGTTGTTGGTTCAAATATCAGCCATGGCACCACCTGCCTGGAGTTTGCATGTTCTCCCTGTGCCTGTGTGGGTTTCCCCCCCACACTCCAAAGACATGCTGGTAGGTGAATTGGCTCCTGTCTAAATTGGCCCTAGTATGTGTATGTATGAATGTGAGTTAGGGACCTTAGATTGTATGCTCCTCGGGGGCGGGGACTGATGTGAATGTACAATATATATGTAAAGCGCTGCGTAAATGAATGGCACAATATAAATACCTGAAATAAAATAAATCAACCTCTATGTGTAAGCAAAAACACTGTTTTTGTCCCTTGCTTGTGATTGGGTATTCTTTGGAAAGTGAATCTTTGCCTCATTTCCTAAGTTCTGGAACAGCTGCACTTGCAAAGTACACAGTCTATTGGCCTTTAGTAAATCAACATCTATAAAAAGCTATAATACAGACAAATTCAGGTATTTATACTAGCTGTCTTTAGGAACATGTAGTAACTATTAATAAAAAACATTAGGCTCGGTTCACACTGCTGCAACTTGGGATCCGACTTGTAAGACCCCCCCCCCCCCCCCAAGTCGCATGACATGTGAAATCCCATGGTAGTCAATGAGAGCCGTCTTAATTAGCACTTTTGAAGTCGCTCCGACTTTAGAAAAGGTTCCTGTGCTACTTCTAGGCGACTTCTATCTGACTTGTGCCCATAGACTTTAATGGAAGTTGCCTCCAAGTCAGATCCTCATCTATATTGATGTGATTTGGATCCGACATTACAGGAAGATTACCCAGCATTCCCTGAAAGTCGCTTCAAAGTAGTACTCAAGTTGCCTGACAAAGTCGCACTGCAAGTAGTATGAACCAAGTCTAAGTGTCACTTACAACCCCTGTTGATCCTGCCAGAAATCGTGTGAGCTGATAACTTCCTGAACTCTCTGTCTTTGCTGACTGTTGTTAGTCACAAAGAAACATTTTTCTTTTTGGGATTTGGATACATTGTTAGACTCAATACAAACTGCCGCAACTTGGGATCCGACTTGTGAACCCCCCCAAGTCGCATGACATGTGAATTGCCATGTTAGTTAATGAGAGCCGTCTTAATTGGCACTACTGAAGTCTCTCCGACTTTAGAAAAGGTTCCTGTGCTTCTTCAAGGCGACTTCTATCCGACTTGTGCCCATAGACGTTAATGGAAGTTGCCTCCAAGTCGGATCCTCATCTATTTTGATGTGATTTGGATCCGACATTACAGAAAGATTACCCAGCATTCCCTGAAAGTTGCTTCAGAGTCACTTCAGAGTTGCTTCAAAATCGCTTCAAAGCCGCTTCAAAGTAGTACTCAAGTCGCATGACTTTCAGGTCGCGGTAGTGTAAACCAAGTCTAAGTGTCACTCACAGTCCCGGTTGATCCTGCCAGAAATCTTGTGAGCTGATAACTTCCTGAACTCTCTGTCTTCGCTGACTGTTGTTAGTCACAAAGAAACATTTTTCTTTTTGGGATTTGGATATATTGTTAGACTCGATACAAACTGCCGTGACTTGGGATCCGACTTGTGAGCCCCCCCCCCCCCAAGTCGCATGACATGTGAATTCCCATGTTAGTCAATGAGAGCCGTCTTAATTGGCACTACTGAAGTCTCTCCAACTGTAGAAAAGGTTCCTGAGCTACTTCAAGGTGACTTCTATCCGACTTGTGCCCATAGACTTTAATGGAAGTTGCCTCCAAGTTGGAGCCTCATCTATTTTGATGTGATTTGGATCCGACATTACAGGAAGATTACCCAGCATTCCCTGAAAGTTGCTTCAAAGTAGTACTCAAGTTGCCTGGCAAAGTCGCACTGCAAGTAGTATGAACCAAGTCTAAGTGTAACTCACAGTCCCCGTTGATCCTGCCAGAAATCTTGTGAGCTGATAACTTCCTGAGCTCTGTCTTTGCTGACTGTTGTTAGTTACAAAGAAACATTTTTCTTTTTGGGATTTGGATATATTGTTAGGCTCGGTTCACACTGCCGCGGCTTGGGATATGACTTGTGAGCCCCCCGAAGTCGCATGACATGTGAAATCCTGTGTTAGTCAATGATATTAATCAATATAGATGAGGATCCGACTTGGAGGAAACTTCCATTAAAGTCTATGGGCAGAATTCGGATAGAAGTCGCCTTGAAGTAGTCCAGGAACTACTGCACTACTGAAGTCGCTCCGACTTTAGAAAAGGTTCCTGTGCTACTTCAAGGCGACTTCTATCCAACTTGTGCCCATAGACTTTAATGGAAGTCTCCTCCGAGTCGGATCCTCATCCTCATCTACAGTTGTGACCAAAATTATTCAACCCCCACTGAAATTGAGTGTTTTGGCCAGTTTGACATTGCTTTTGATCATTCAGTCATCTTGCTTACATTTACATTAAAGAGGCACTTGTAGGTCAGACAAATATAACATAACAGTTATAATGAAATAACCACAAATGTCTTTTCTGTGCTCACAGCATTATCAGTTTTATTCAACCCCCAAGTGACATTCAATCTTAGTACTTAGTACAGCATCCTTTTACAGTTATAACAGCTTTTAAACGTGAAGCATAGCTTGACACAAGTGTCTTGCAGCGATCTACGGGTATCTTCGCCCATTCTTCATGGGCAAAGGCCTCCAGTTCAGTCACATTCTTAGGCTTGCGCACTGCAACTGCTTTCTTTAAGTCCCACCAGAGGTTCTCAATCGGATTTAAGTCTGGTGACTGCGATGGCCACTCCAAAATGTTCCAGCCTTTCCTCTGCAACCATGCTCTAGTGGACTTGGAGGTATGCTTGGGATCATTGTCCTGTTGAAAGGTCCAACGTCTCCCAAGCCTCAGGTGTGTGACGGACTGCATCACGTTTCCATCCAATATCTCCTGGTACTGAAGAGAATTCATGGTACCTTGCACACGCTGAAGCTTCCCTGTACCTGCAGAAGCAAAACAGCCCCAAAGCATGATTGACCCTCCACCATGCTTCACAGTAGGCAAGGTGTTCTTTTCATCATAGGCCTTGTTCTTCCTCCTCCAAACATAGCGTTGATCCATGGGCCCAAACAGTTCTAATTTTGTTTCATCAGTCCACAGAACACTATCCCACAACTTTTGTGGTTTGTCCACATGGCTTTTGGCATACTGCAGTCGACTCTTCTTATTCTTTGGAGACAGCAAGGGGGTACGCCTGGGAGTTCTGGCACGGAGGCCTTCATTACGCAGTGTGCGTCTTATTGTCTGGGCTGAAACTTCTGTACCCACATCTGACAAATCTTTTCTCAGTTCCTCAGCAGTCACACGGGGACTTCTCTCCACTCTACGCTTCAGGTAGCGCACAGCAGTCGAAGTCAGCATCTTCTTTCTGCCACGACCAGGTAGCGTTTCAACAGTGCCCTTTGCCTTGAATTTGCGAATGATGCTTCCTAAGGTGTCTCTTGGTATGTTTAACATCTTTGCAATCTTCTTATAGCCATTGCCCTTCCTGTGAAGAGAAATCACCTCTTCTCTTGTCTTCCTGGACCATTCTCTTGCCTTCACCATGTTTGTAACCACACCAGTAAATGTCTAGAAGGAGCTGAGTATCACAGTCATTTTAAAGCTGCCTAATTGGTGCTTATTATGCTTGATTGCTGCTCGGTGACATCCACAGGTGTTTTCAATACCTGATGGAAAGCACCTGTATGAACCTCTGTTCTTCAGAGTGGTAGTCTTTAAGGGGTTGAATAATTGTGGCAATGAAGAAACCACATAAGAACCATTTACTACTGTATTACATAAACAATTGATGTCATTTTAGTTGCATTTGGGTAGTTACAACGTCCTTGTAGGATTTGATTCTGAATACAATTCCAAATGTACACTATAGTCCCTAAACCCCTTTACAGCATTGGGGGTTGAATAATTTTGGTCACAACTGTATATTGATGTGATTTGGAACCGACATTACAGGAAGATTACCCAGCATTCCCTGAAAGTTGCTTCAGAGTTGCTTCAAAGTAGTACTCAAGTAGTACTTCAACAAAATGGCCGCCTCCAGCAAGATGAAACAGGAGCAATGCTGGAGGCAGGGGTGGACTGACAACTCATGGGGCCCCCAGGCAATAGGGGATCATGGGGCCCCTGTGTCCTCGCCCACACTCAAACCACACTCAAAAAAGCCTATGAAAGGAACCAGGGGCATCCCATGGGGCCCCCTACTGACCCCGGGCCCTGGGCAGTGCCCGAGTTCCCAAATGGTCAGTCCGCCCCTGGCTGGAGGCAATATACAGCAACATACGAGTTTTGGAAGCCTATGTATTAATGTGGAATGAATGATCTTTTGTTGAAGAATATTCATCGTTACCAAACGGGCAAAGTTCTGCTTTAATTGTAGCAGAGAAAAATCGGGTCTCTCGCCTTGCCAAACAGGACCGTGCTGTGCGCAGAGCTGTGTAAATCTTAGAACTGAATGGACATAAGTACAGATCCTTTGGCCGGTAAACACAGCTCTTATTTGTGTGTTTTATCTGTGTATTTAGCTGTTGGTCGGGATTTCGGCTTGAGTTTCAGGATGGGGTGGCAGCGACGATAACAGGGCCGGTGAATTAGGAAGGAGTGAGCCGGGACTCGGCGTTGGGTAATTGTGCCGGAGCCGGTAAAGGACAAGGAGCTTTGAAGGGTAGCGCTGGCGGAGCTTTGTGTCTCCTACAAAGGACGAGGGATGTGGTTTAAGCTTTTTATCTCGCCTTTTTTTTCCCTCTCCCTTAAGAAAAGTATTAAGTACATATAACAATTGATTTTAGAAAGAGCAGAGCATCGTTCCTGGGGGCACAATAAGTAAAGGGACGCGGCTTTTTGTTTAAAGCGCGGCTGTCGCGCGGCAGAATTTCTCCAGCAAAGCCAGTGCCCGAGTAGAAACCGAACCAAGGCGAATACGAATTTGCAGGTTTAACCTCCGCATGACCGGCGGTGCATTGCGCCTTCACCAGCACAAGGATCGGACTCAGAAGGATGATTCGTAAAAGCTGGAGAAACAAAAGTTCAGGTGTTTCCCCTAACACTGCTGGGAGGAGGTACAGGGTAGATGATCAGCTGGGCCACTGCTAAGAGGAGGTACAGGGTAGATGATCAGCTGGGCCACTGCTAAGAGGAGGTACAGGGTAGATGATCAGCTGGGCCACTGCTGGGAGGAGGTACAGGGTAGATGATCAGCTGGGCCACTGCTAAGAAGAGGTACAGGGTAGATGATCAGCTGGGCCACTGCTGGGAGGAGGTACAGGGTAGATGATCAGCTGGGCCACTGCTGAGAGGAGGTACAGGGTAGATGATCAGCTGGACCACTGCTGAGAGGAGGTACAGGGTAGATGATCAGCTGGGCCACTGCTGGGAGGAGGAACAGGTTAGATGATAAGCTGGGCCACTGCTGAGAGGAGGTACAGGGTAGATGATCAGCTGGGCCACTGCTGGGAGGAGGTACAGGGTAGATGATAAGCTGGGCCACTGCTGAGAGGAGGTACAGGGTAACTGACTAGCCGGGTTACTGCTGAGAGGAGGTACAGGGTAGATTATCAGCTGGGCCACTGCTGAGAGGAGGTACAGGGTAGCTGATCAGTTGGGCCACTGCTGAGAGGAGGTACAGGGTAGCTGATCAGCTGGGCCACTGCTGAGAGGAGGTACAGGGTAGATGATCAGCTGGGCCACTGCTGGGAGGAGGTACAGGGTAGCTGATTAGCTGGGCCACTGCTGAGAGGAGGTACAGGGTAGATGATCAGCTGGGCCACTGCTGAGAGGAGGTACAGGGTAGCTGATCAGCTGGGCCACTGCTGGGAGGAGGTACAGGGTAGCTGACTAGCCGGGTCACTGCTGGGAGGAGGTACAGGGTAGCTGACTAGATGGGTTACTGCTGGGAGGAGGTACAGGGTAACTGACTAGCCGGGTCACTGCTGGGAGGAGGTACAGGGTAGCTGACTAGCCGGGTTACTGCTGGGAGGAGGTACAGGGTAGCTGATTAGATGGATCACTGCTGGGAGGAGGTACAGGGTAGCTGACTAGATGGGTCACTGCTGGGAGGAGGTACAGGGTAACTGACTAGCCGGGTCACTGCTGGGAGGAGGTACAGGGTAGCTGACTAGCCGGGTCAGTGCTGGGAGAAGGTACAGGGTAGCTGACTAGCCGGGTCAGTGCTGGGAGGAGGTACAGGGAAGCTGACTAGATGGGTCACTGCTGGGAGAAGTTACAGGGTAGCTGACTAGATGGGTCACTGCTGGGAGGAGGTACAGGGTAACTGACTAGCCGGGTCACTGCTGGGAGGAGGTACAGGGTAGCTGACTAGCCGGGCCAGTGCTGGGAGGAGGTACAGGGTAGCTGACTAGCCGGGTCACTGCTGGGAGGAGGTACAGGGTAGCTGACTAGATGGGTCACTGCTGGGAGGAGGTACAGGGTAGCTGACTAGATGGGTCACTGCTGGGAGGAGGTACAGGGTAACTGGCTAGCTTGGTCACTGCTGGGAGGAGGCTTTGAAGATGAATTGTTCCACATTGCCTTTGGTTACAGAGGTCAATGAGGGCTTTTTCTTCATAGCTCATTTACTGGAAATGTAAATGCTTGAATGTCTAAGAGTGGAATTACGCCGCGCCGCATTCTTTCATGCAGGTACACTACGCTGCACCTGTACTGCGGCCAAACCACAGCACGCCATTGTGAAACCTCCCTAAAGCCTTGCCGCAGGTTCACTTTCAGCCCTTGTCCAGGCAAGCGGTGAAAAAGGGAGCTAATTGAATTTGCACCTTTTCTGATAAAGTGGGGTTCCCCATGTGTCATGGGTAGGTTCACCCCTATGCAGTCTGCGTTCGATCCATTTCTGCAGTGCGTTTTGCCTTTTTTAGTACGTGTTTTGACGCATTTCGCTTTTCGTTTCCCCTTGTTGCTAGGCAGATTAAAACAGAAAGCGCAGAAAAAACGCACGACATGCTTTTCTGCAGCGTCTCCATTTAAATCTATAGAACTAAAAATGCAATTTTTGTCGTTTAAAAAAAGTCTTTGACCCTTTTCCAAAAAACACGGCAGAACACGCCACGTAGCGGCACCGAGACGCCTTCAAGGGCTCCCGGAATTGTGCCTCTGGTAAGTAATCTAGATAGAGCGCGTCTATTGTTACAGCATGAAGAGGTGTCACCATTCCGATGGCTGTAAGCAATAGAATCAATCGAAGAAAATTTGGAGCCGTGCGTAAGAATCGTTCCGTGCCAAGCTGGCCTTCGCTTCACTCCAGCACGTCAAGCACCAAGTTCTTCACTTGATCTGCGACTCTCAGCGACTCTCAGCGACCTAACCTGGTCATGGCCCACCGATGGTCATGTTCATCCAACACGGTTTAGGGTTTAGGAAACGGATCCTTCCGGTGCCGGGTTATAAAATGCTTTTTTTCAGTCCAGGCAGCGGCATGATCTGACTTTTATCCCTGATGAAGGGGGAAGTGCTGAGTTTCTGAAACGCGTTGCTGTTGCAAAAAAAAAAAAAAATCTTTTAAAGGACTGTACAAGCTAGTGTGGTACTCTGTTCCATTCCCAACCTTCTCATGGCCCGCCAATACCCACATGGAAGAAAAATATATTTGAAATATATTTTAATAATATTCTTCCCAAATATATTGACATATTTTTGAAATACTACAATTTTGGCCACATTCAATATATTTCAATAAAAAAAAAAAAAAAATATATATATATATATATATATATATATATATATGTGATGCTGTATTGTCTCCCGTTATATTGGAAAGCAAACTGTTGGCGTTATATAAATCCTGTATAATAATAAAAAATATATATATATATATATATATTTATTTTTATATTATATATATATATATATTTATTAAAAAAACACATACAAATATATATATAAATATATATGTATATATATATATATATATATATACACTGTATGTTGAAACACGTTTTTTATTACAAAATATATGAAAGATATTTTTAAAAATACTATATTTTTTAAATATATTCTTCATTTTTTTTAACACGTAAAAAAGTTATTTTAACCTATATTTTTACATATATTTGTAAATGCATTCCAATAATGTAGATTTGTATTTTTAAAGACATACAACATATTTGAAAATGTATTTTTAAAAATATTTTTCCTATATTTTGTAATATATATATTTAAAAGAATATATATTTTAAACTGGGTTGAACTGGATGGACTTTTGTCTTTTATCAGCCAGACTAACTATGTAACTATATATTCTATTTAATTATTTTATTTTCCATTCTGTTCTAGTTTACTCTAATCTTTTCTATTCTATTCTATTTTATTTTTTTTCGAAATTTGAATTTCAGAAGATGGCTATATGCTTTTTATTTCATTCTATTCATTTATTTTCTATTCTGTTTTAATATATGCTATTTTTTTTTAAAATAAATTGATACCTCAGCTGCCAGACTCATCCACCTCACCAGCCGCTCCACCTCTGCCACCCCCCTCTGCCTCTCCCTCCACTGGCTCCCCATTGCCCAACGCATTAAATTCAAATTGCTCACCCTGACCTATAAGGCCATTCATGGCACTGCCCCTAACTACCTCACCGACCTGATTCCCAGGTACCACCCTACCCGTACCCTTCGCTCTTCACAGGACCTCCTTCTATCTTGCTCCCTGGTCTCCTCCTCCCACGCACGACTGCAAGACTTCTCCAGGTCCTCCCCCATCCTCTGGAACTCACTACTCCAATCCATCAGACTGTCACCTTCCCTCCTCACCTTCAGGCGCTCCCTGAAAACCCACCTCTTCAGGGAAGCCTACCCCACCCTCACCTAACAGCCGCTGCCCTTCCCTCCTCCTACCACTCCATCCCCCACAGCCGTTTCCTCCTGTGCCTCTACCCCCTCCCTCCTAGATTGTAAGCTCGAAAGAGTAGGGCCCTCTTACCCCTCGTGTATTGTTTGATGTTACTGTTCTGTTTCATGTATTGTCCCCCCCCCCCCTCTATTGTACAGCGCTGAGCAAACCCTTTGGCGCTATATAAACTCGATAAATAAATAAATACCTTTGAGAACTACACTTAGTTGGCGCCCCCTTTCTACCTTCTCACCTGAATGATCTTTCTTTTTTATCCCTGATGAACACATTTTCCTGTTCAGGTTTCAGCAGGAATACGAGGTTCTATAATCCGCTCGGCTCTATTCATAGATAACACCGCGCTCTACCTCCCGCGGTTAGTTGTGCTCTTTATAAAGAGAAAAAATAGACAATAAAACAAATACATAAAACATTTCAACTGACGGATTTGTCATTTAAAAAGCCTGCCTGAGCAAGGCTGTCCATTACAGGTAGGCAGCCCTCTGTGAAACGCGACGCCGTGATCTGCGCGCTCCTTATCAGGATTTGTGGCGCACTTCAACCACCCCTCAGATTTATTACTCGCAAAAAAAGCCATCGACAATTGTCAAAAGTTATCCCGGTGTTTACAGCAAAGGTCTGCGATATGAACTCGATTCATCCCGCTTCAGCCAAGGATCCTCTCCGCTCGTCCCAGAGAGCCTATGATGACCTGAAATCCCCGCGTCGGTGACAGAATGCTTCGCGTCTAGAAGGAAAACCGCAGCGATAAATAAGGGGCGCCGCAAAGGTTGCAAAATGTTTCCTGTCGCTGGAACTTTGCGTGCGGATTCTGCGGACGTTGCAGCGGGGATCTGCGATTATTGCAACATTTTATATAACTAATAACAAGTACAAGAAGATGCAATTAACAGCATCAAAGTTACAGAGTTATCTGCTTGTGGTTCATGTTTTCTGCTCCCTTCCTTCCCCTAATCAACATGACATAACATTGAAGAAAAGAAAAAAACCCTAAGAATTTTTTTTTCTAATAAATATTTTATTTTAGACTCATAACATAATATATGCTTCTCTATGCAATATAGGCAGATCATGGCTGGTGGGAGGGGCCAGTAGGGTGTTGTACATAGCTTCATAAAAACCTCACAGCGCAGAGCAGCTCTATCCTAGGAGATATTTAGTTTTTTTTTTTACAGGCTCATGAATAATAAATATTTATATATTTATTTCTATTATTACTATCATATTATTATTATTATTATAGGTTTAATTTATTATTGTTGTTATTATTATGATTTCTATTACTATTATTGTTAATATATTATCTCCTTCTAAAAATGGTTCTTGAATAAAAATAATATTTTTTATTATTTTTTTTATTATTATTATTATCCTTTTATTATTATTATTATTATCTGAATTTAAAAATGGTCCATGTATAATAATATGTATTATTAATATTATTATTATTATTATTATCATATTACTATTATTATTACTACCATATTATTATTATTATTATTATTATCTACATTTAAAAATGGTTCATGGATAATAATATTTATTATTATTATTATTATTATAGCTTTATTTTTTTATTATTATTATTATTATTATTACTATTGTTATTATATTATCTCCTTCTAAAAATGGTTCATGAATAAAAATAATATTTATTATTATTCTATTATTATTATATTATCTACATTTAAAAATGGTTCGTGGATAATAATATTTATTATTATTATAGCTTTATTTTTTTATTAATATTATTATTACTATTGTTATTATATTGTCTCCTTCTAAAAATGGTTCATGAATAAAAATAATATTTATTATTATTCTCATACTATTATTATTATTATTATTATATTATCTACATTTAAAAATGGTTCATGGATAATAATATTTATTATTATTATTATTATTACTAGTAGTGTTATTTTTACTACTATTGTCATTATATTATCTACATCTAAAAATGGTTCATGAATAAAAATAATATTTATTACTCTTATACTATTATTATTATTATTATTATTATTATTATTATTATTGTTATTACTATTGTCATTATATTATCTACATCTAAAAATGGTTCATGAATAAAAATAATATTTATTACTCTTATACTATTATTATTATTATTATTATTATTATTATTGTTATTACTATTGTCATTATATTATCTACATCTAAAAATGATGCATGAATAAAAATAATATTTAATAAGATTATACTCATATTATTATGATGATGATTATGATTATTATTATTATTATTACTAGTGTTGTTATATTATCTACATCTCAGAATGGTAACATAATGTTCTTTTAGCAATAGTTGGTTATTCTACTTCATTGCTTTTGTTATTCTGTACTTCTTGGGTTGGGAATGCCCAATAGGCCCTGTTTTGTAAGCACCAACTTTTTATATCTTAATAAAGAGAAGTGTAGTTTTTTTAAAAAATGGTAATCTAAAGCTCATTATAGTGACAATGTAATTGAAATTAATTAAGGTAACAATAGAATCATGATAAGGATGATGATGATTATTATTATTATAATTATTATTTTTTTATATAATATATTTTTAGTAAGGTTTTCATAGATGTTTACTGAGAAAAAAAGGAGAAGCAAAGTTAAGACAACACTGCAAAGAAGTAAGCAAGGTGAGACATATAAGGCCAAAAAAAAAGAAATAAAGAGCTTAAATAATTGGGATGTTAAATAGCAAAAACCAAAATTGAGTAGAAAAAGACAAGGGATCCAGAAAAGAAAAGAAGAAAAAACAGTAAAAAGTAATTGCTATAATATACTTAAAAAATTGTAATACAAAGCAACAATGGTAGCATATTATGATTACTATTATTATTTATGTATTTTATTTATTTTAAATAACGCCATCATGTATGTGTAAAAATAAAAATATAGATTAATTATAGTAAAAACAGAATTATATTTAGAAAAGTAACCATTTTTTAGTTCATTATATACTTATTTAAATAGTTATACAAAATAACTATAGTAAAAATCTATTTTATATACAATTTTTTTTTTTTTTGCTTTTATTAAACTAATATTTTAAATTAACTGTTGAGTACATGTAAAAATAAAAATATAAATTCGCTATAGTGAAAACAAAGCTAGAATTATAAAAGTCACCCTTTTTTTAGTTTATTATACTGTATACTTATTAAAATAGTTATACAACATAACTAATAGTAAAAATCTATTTTATATAAACGTTTTTTTTTCGCTATTATTAAACTGTAACTAGGCAGTTTAGCAATAAATATTTTAAATTAATTGTTGAGTACATGTAAAAATATTATTATTATTATTATACAGTATTTATAAAGCTCCAATAGTTCGCTCAGCGCTGTACATTACAAAGGGAGACAGAACATGTGACAGAACAATACCAATACAATGCAAAACATGAGGGGATCGAGGGCCCTGCTCTTTCGAGCTTACAATCTAGGAGGGAGGGGGTGGTGGCACAGGAGGAGATAGCTGTGGGGGATGGAGTGGTTGGAAGAGTGGAGGAGGTCGGCAAGTTATCAGGGGGTGGGGTAGGCTTCCCTGAAGAGATGGGTTTTCAGGGTGCGCCTAAAGGAGAGGAGAGTAGGTGATAATCTGATGGGTTGGGGCAGGGAGTTCCAGAGGATGGGTGACACCCTGGAGAAGTCCTGGAGGCGGGCATGGGAGGAGGAGACCAGGGAACTAGAGAGAAGGAGGTCTTGTGAGGAGCGGAGTGTGCGTGTTGGGCGGTACTTGGATATTAGGTCAGAGATGTAGTACGGGGCAGTATGGTGGACAGCTTTGTACGTCAGCGTTAGGATTTTGAATTTGATCCGTTGCGCAATCGGAAGCCAGTGGAGGGATTGGCAGAGGGGGGTGGCGGAGACAGAGCGGTTGGAAAGGTGAATGAGTCTGGCAGCCGTGTTCAGGATGGACTGAAGAGGGGAATAAAAATAAAAATACAAATTCGTTATAGTGCAAACAGAGCTATAATTATAAGTCACCCTTTTTTTTAGTGTATTATTTACTTTTTAAAGTACAAAATAACTAATAGTAAAAATATATTTGACATATCCTTTTTTTTTATTTTATTAAACTGTAATCAGGCACATTAAGAATTAATATTTTAAATGAATTGTTGAGTAAGCAATCAATAGTTGTAAATGAGTTCATCTTTTGTGGCCCGATCACAGTAATTTAATTAATCGTGCTGTTGTCCTGACACACATCTATAGACCTTTTACTATTTTCCTATTAATCATCTGGACATCTACTTAAACCCCTGAGGGCATAAGGTTTTTTTTTTTGTTTTTTTTTCTATGTATGTAAAATCTGCTCGGGGTTCAAGCTAGGAAAATCCCCAGCAGAAAACTTTTAATGTAAAAATGCTTATTGTTTTGTTTTTTTTTTTCTCATTCCTGAGGTGGTAACCTTTTAAGGTGGCATTAAAATGAAACTCGGCTTCTAAGACACCCAGTCCTCTCCTGTTTTCATGACATTACGGGTCCCTGTTGGCCAGCGACAGCCACATTGATTTTTTACTCTATAGATAAGAAGAGACAAAAGGATCAAAAACCGAGATTAAAATGCGTGGTTTGAACCCCCGAGGAACTGAACAGCCTAAAAGTGTTTATGACAAACTCCAGTTTAATAGAAAAGCACAAAATTGTTTTAAAATGATACACTGATGAGACTGCTAAAGGGGACACACATGGAAGAAAAAATATATTTGAAATATATATTTATTTATTT
Organism: Staurois parvus; assembly: GCF_062004578.1. Taxonomy (NCBI): domain Eukaryota; kingdom Metazoa; phylum Chordata; class Amphibia; order Anura; family Ranidae; genus Staurois; species Staurois parvus. The sequence continues at coordinate 485,830 of NW_028318527.1, forward strand.
ATATTTTAAAAATATTCTTCTCAAATATATTGACATATATTTAAAATACTACAAATTTGTCCATATTCAATATATTTAATAAATATATATATATATATATATTAAATAAATAAATATATATATATATATATATATTTATTGAATATATATATATTTATTATATTATTATTATTATTATACAGTATTTATAAAGCGCCAATAGTTCGCTCAGCGCTGTACATTACAGAGGGGGACAGAACATGTGACAGAACAATACCAATACAATGCAAAACATGAGGGGATTGAGGGCCCTGCTCTTTCGAGCTTACAATCTAGGAGGGAGGGGATGGTGGCACAGGAGGAGATAGCTGTGGGGGATGGAGTGGTAGGAAGAGTGGAGGAGGTCGGCAAGTTAGCAGGGGGTGGGGTAGGCTTCCTTGAAGAGATGGGTTTTCAGGGTGCGCCTAAAGGAGAGGAGAGTAGGTGATAATCTGATGGGTTGGGGCAGGGAGTTCCAGAGGATGGGTGACACCCTGGAGAAGTCCTGGAGGCGGGCATGGGAGGAGGAGACCAGGGAACTAGAGAGAAGGAGGTCTTGTGAGGAGCGGAGTGTGCGTGTTGGGTGGTACTTGGATATTAGGTCAGTGATGTAGTTCGGGGCAGTGTGGTGGATGGCTTTGTACGTCAGTGTTAGGAATTTGAATTTGATCCGTCGGAAGCCAGTGGAGGGATTGGCAGAGGGGGGTGGAGGCCAGTGGAGGGATTGGCAGAGGGGGGTGGCGGAGATGGAGCGGTTGGAAAAGTTAATGAGTCTGGCAGCCGTATTCAGGATGGACTGAAGCGGGGATAGCCAGCGGCGAGGCAGGCCAGTGAGGAGGGAGTTGCAGTAGTCGAGTCGTGATATGATGAGGGAGTGGATGAGCTGTTTAGTGGTTTCTGGGGTTAGGAACGTGTGGATTTTGGCGATGTTGCAGAGGTGGAGGCGGCACGAGTTTGTTAAAGATTGGACTTGGGGCTGAAAGGATAGGTTGGAGTCCAGAATGACACCAAGTACTCTGGCCTGCGGGGCGGGTTTGATGGTGGCTTTGTTGGATGTGATGGAGAAGTCAATGGGGGGTGGTGTCCGGGCTGGGGGGAAGACAAGAAACTCGGTTTTGGAGAGGTTCAATTTAAGGAAGTGGAGCGACATCCAGTCTGATATGTCGCTCAGTAGGTGTGTGATTCGGGCTGAGACCAAGGGGGTGAGGTGGGGGGTTGAGAGATAGATTTGTGTGTCGTCGGCATAGAGGTGGTAGTTGAAGCCGTGAGAGTGTATGAGTTGGCCAAGGGAGGAGGTGTAGATGGAGAAGAGAAGGGGACCGAGGACAGAGCCTTGAGGGACCCCAACAGAGAGGGGGAGTGAGGGGGAGGTGGTAGCATTATAGGTAACGCTGAAGGAGCGTTGTGACAGGTAGGATGAGAGCCAGGAGAGAGCAGAATCTCTGAGGCCGAGGGAGTGTAGTTTTTTGAGGAGGAGGGGGTGGTCGACTGTGTCGAAGGCCGCAGAGAGGTCAAGGAGTAGGAGCACTGAATAGTGGCCATTAGCTTTGGCGGTTAGCAGGTCGTTGGAGAGTTTGAGTAAGGCAGTTTCGGTGGAGTGTAGGGGATGGAAGCCGGACTGTAGGGGATCGAGGAGGTTGTTGTCGTTGAGGTGAGAGGATAGGCGGGTGTAGACTAGGCGCTCAAGGAGTTTAGATGTAAATGGGAGCAGGGAGATGGGTCTGAGGTTGTTCGGGTCATTGGGGTCCAGGGAGGGCTTTTTAAGTATGGGGGTGATGTGTGCATGTTTCAGAGGGGAGGGGAAAGTGCCAGAGGAGAGGGAGAGATTGAAGATGTGGGTGAGGGAGCGTAGGATGGAGGGGGAGGGAGGTCGTAGGAGTTGTGAGGGGATAGGGTCGAGGGGGCAGGTGGTGAGGCGGGCATCAGAGAGGATCTTGGAGACTTCCTCGATGGTAGTAAGGTCAAAGGTGCGGAGTGTTGGGGGAGCTTCAGTATGAGGAATGTAGGGTGGGGTGGAAGAGGAGGTCAGTGCAGTGGTGGGGCCGTGGGAGAGGGGTGATGAGGGGGTAGCTGAGTGAGGGTGAAGGGGGTTGGAGAGAGTTTGAGCAGCGACGAAGTCCCTGCGGGTTATGTCGAGGGGGAGGGGGGATGAGGGGGTAGCTGTGTGAGAGGGGACGGGTTGAGAGGGCGTGTGAGTTGCGGCAATGTCCTTGCGAATTGTGTCAATCTTGTTTTTGAAGTGATTGGCAATCTCAAGGGCAGTGAGTGAAGTGCTGGGTGGAGGTGGGGGTGGAGAGAGTAGAGAGTTGAAGGCGGAGAAGAGTCGGCGAGGATTGGAGGAGAGGGCCTTGATGAGGGTCAGGAAGTAGGCTTGTTTGGCATATATATATATATTTATTAAATATATTGAATACGGACAAATTTGTAGTATTTCAAATATATGTCAATATATTTGAGAGGAATATTTTTAAAATATAAATAACTATAAATAAATAAATAAATATATAATGAACTAAAAAAAAATGGTTACTTTTATAAATATAATTCTGTTTCTACTATAATGAATTTATATATTTTTTTTTACACATACACAATGGCATTATTTAAAATAAATATATATATATTCAATAAATATAAATATATATATATATATATATATATATATATATATATATTTATTAAATATATATATATATATATATATATATATATTTATTGAATATATATATATTTATTTTAAATAATGCCATTGTGTACATGTAAAAAAAAATATATAAATTCATTATAGTAGAAACAGAATTATATTTATAAAAGTAAACATTTTTTTTTTTAGTTCATTATATATTTATTTAACCCTTTCACGCTGGCGCCTCCTGGCCCTTTAAGGGTTTCAGAAGCCGGGAGGCGGGGCGGGGTTTAGGGTCATGTGACCGCCGTGACAAAGTCGTCACATGATCGGGAAAGGTCCCGATCGAAAGAGGAGATCAGGACCTTTCTGTGAGTACCGGACATGTGTGCTGGGAGCACACAGGGCGCGCGCTCTCAGCACTTATGTTTTTTTTTAATAGAACGCAATTGTGTGGCTGCTCGGCGTCTAGGCATTTGCGTTCGGCCGGCGTGAAGAGGTTTAATAGTTATACAAAATAACTATAGTAAAATATATATTTTATATAAACTTTTTTTTTTTTTTGCTTTTATTAACTTGTTGAAATGCAATTTTTTTACAAAATATATGAAAAATATTTTGTAAAAATACATTTCAAATATACCGTATGTCTTTAAAAACACAAATCTACATTTTTGGAATGCATTTACAAATATATGTAAAATATTTGTTAAAATGACTTTTTTCCATTTGCATTGTCTTCTTTCCCACATGGAAGAAAAATATATTTGAAATATATTTTAAAAATATTCTTCCCAAATATATTGCCTTATACTTGAAATACTACAATTTTGGCCATATTCAATATATTTCAATATATATATATATATATATATATATATATATATATATATATATAGCAGTGATAGGTACCAATCATTCACTGTGTTCATTCATAATCGAAGCCTAGTAAACCATGTCTTTTTTTTTTCTGGGCACTGTCATGTTGGCTGTATGGGGTTTGGAGCTGATTGGAAAATATTGACTGGCGTCATGTGCATCCGAATTAACGAATGCAACGAAATTCAGATCCGTTCGTTACCCAAATCCGAATGATCAAACAAATTAGAAAGCTGAATTCTTTTTCACCATTGGCCGGAACTACTATGGCATCACGTGATGTCATCTGAATGAAAGGGATGTGTTAGTTAAGGTGTTACTAAAGGCTCTTCTCGGGTCCACTGCTGGTGATCCTGGCTCCTCCTCTTGTTTGTGTGTCCCCATAGCAAGCCATTTGCTATGGGGACAAACGATGCAGCCATGCACGGTGCTGATCTCTTCTCCCCTCTCTTCCCCTTCACACAGCAAACCTAAAAACCTTTTATTTACCTTAGTGAATACAATGCATTAAGGTAAAAATATTTTTAGGTTTAGTATTTAATTTTTTTTTTGGAATCGTTGACATTCGTTACTACACTATATTGCCAAAAGTATTTGCCCCGCCCTCCAAATCATGTGATTCAGGTGTTCCAATCCCCTCCATGGACACAGGTGTATACAATCAAGCCCCTAGGCATGCAGACGGCTTCTACAAACATTGGTGAAAGAATGGGTCGCTCTCAGGAGCTCAGTGACTCCAAGTGTGGTCCCGTGATAGGTGGCCACCTGGGCAATAAGTCCATCTGTGACATTTCCTGGCTACTAAATATTCCACGCTCAACTGTTAGTGGGATTGTAACAAAGTGGAAGCAACTGGGAACAACAGCCACTCAGCCACCAAGTGGTAGGCCACGTCACATGACAGGGCGGGGTCAGCGCATGCTGAAGTGCACAGTGTGCAGAAGTTGCCAATAGCTTAAGACCTCCAAACTTGGTGTGGCCTTCAGATGAGCACAACAACAGTGCGTAGAGAGCTTCATGGAAATGGTTTCCATGACCGAGCAGCTGCATCCAAGCGTTACATCACCAAGTGCAATACAAAGTGTCGGATGCCGTGGTGTAAAGCACACTGCCACTGGACTCTAGAGCAGGGGAGACATGTTCTCTGGAGTGACCAATCACGCTTCTCTGTCTGGCAATCCGATGGACTTGTCTAGGCTTGGCGGTTGCCAGAAGAACGGTACTTGCCTGACTGCATTGTGCGAAGTGTAAAGTTTGGTGGAGGGGGGATTATAGTGTGGGGGTGTTGTTCAGGGGTTGGGCTTGGCCCCCTAGTTCCAGTGAAGGGAACTCTTAAGGCGACATTTTGGACAATTTCATGCTCCCAACTTTGTGGGAAGAGTTTGGGGATGGCCCCTTCCTACTCCAACATGACTGGCCACCAGTGCACCAAGCAAGGTCCATAAAGACATGGAGGAGCCAGTTTGGGGTGGAGGAACTTGACTGTCCTGCACAGAGTCCTGACCTCAACCCCATAGAACACCTTTGGGATGAATTAGAGTGGAGACTACGAGCCAGGCCTCCTCCCCCCACATCAGTGCCTGACCTGGCAAATGTGCTTCTGGAAGAATGGTCCAACCTTCCCATAGACACCCTCCTAAACCTTGTGGACGGCCTTCCCAGAAGAGTTGAAGCTGTTATAGCTGCAAAGGGCAGGGCCAACTCAATATTGAACCCTACGGACTAAGACTGGGGGGCCATTAAAGGTCATGTGTGTGGAAAGGCAGGTGGCCCGATACTTGGGGCAATATAGTATATGCGCATTTGGAGATTTGTATACATCCAAATTACATTTTTGACCGAAAAAACTAATTGAATTGAAATGCAAATCTATACTTCAGCATGTTCTCAATAAGTATTGGAGGCCAAACAGCCAGGTGCCACTTTCTGACGAAGAATAACCCCTTGACGCCGGCGTCACACAAATATGCGGCCTCACGGAACTGGGCTTTTTGCCGTGGGGCCGCATATTTGCGTACCTGTCTTTGTGCTGGGAGCATCCCAGCACAAAGACTGCGGTGTCACTGAGAGCCCCGTGTCCCGTTCTAACGATCGGGACCCGGGACTCCCAATTCCGGGTCACACCTCTGATTGGCTATTGCAGTAATCAGTCACTGTGCAGCCCGGCCCCTTTTTTTCTCTCTCTCTTTCTATGAATGGAGGAGAGAGATACATTGTATCCTTATATACATTCTTTTATACATTGTATCATTATATACAATCTATTATACATTGTATCATTATATACATTCTATTATACATTGTATCATTATATACATTCTATTATACATTGTATCATTATATACATTCTATTATACATTGTATCATTATATACATTCCATTATACATTGTATACATCATATTATACATTGTATCATTATATACATCCTATTATACATTGTATAATTATATACATTCCATTATACATTGTATCATTATATACATTCTATTATACATTGTATCATTATATACATTCTATTATACATTGTATCATTATATACATTTCATTATACATTGTATCATTATATACATCCTATTATACATTGTATCATTATATACATTTCATTATACATTGTATCATTATATACATCCTATTATACATTGTATCATTATATACATTTCATTATACATTGTATCATTATATACATCCTATTATACATTGTATCATTATATACATTTAATTATACATTGTATCATTATATACATCCTATTATACATTGTATCATTATATACATTCCATTATACATTGTATCATTATATACATCCTATTATACATTGTATCATTATATACATCCCATTATACATTGTATCATTATATACATTCTATTATACATTGTATCTCTCTCACTCCTGGCATATAGAGGGAAAAAATGTTTGTTAAAAAAAAAAAAAAAGATAAATAAATAAATAATAAAAAATAAAGAAAAAATACCTAGATCAAGGTTTGCTCTAGTTCAGTGCCAGGGTTATTGTTTTGCTCAAGGTAAGGGTCAAAGGTCAAGGTCAAAAGGTCAAAGGTTTAAAAAAATTGTATCAGTGTCAGTTAGTGTCAGTGTGTTTTAGGTAAAAAAAAAAAAAAAAAAAAGACAAAAACAAAATGCACACTATTGTTTCTGGGTTGTACTCCGGGTACAAACAACAAATAACATCCACATATATGGTATCGCTGCGATCGTCAAGAGCTGGAGAATCTATTTTGGGTTGTTCTTTGGTGGTAGGTTATGGTAGTAACAAGATATACACAACTAAATAAAAAAAAAATTTTTTTTACTATTTTGGACCAGTTTTCCTTTGATAATAAAAAAAATCAGGAGATATCCATTCCCATTTACCACCAAATGAAAGCCCAATTTGTCCTGAAAAAAAACACGGTATAATTCACCCGGATGTACAAGTAGTTGTGATGATATGGACGGTTTCACTAACACGTGTCAACGTTGCAAAATTGTGCTTAGGCATTTAGATTTGTTTTACCCTCAGGCGTGAAGGGGTTCATGTCAATCCCCATACACCTTAATTAATAATTAGGAAAACATCTTTTATTTATGACAAAAAAAATAGCGCCTCCTCTTTGCCGATTAGTATTTTACAATTATTTAAACCATCTAAAGTCATCTACCGTATTTTTCGCTCCATAAGACGCACTTTTTTCCCCCAAAAAAAGGGGGGAAAATGTCAGTGCGTCTTATGGAGCGAATATAAAGCGGCCAGTCCGGTATTTCTGCCGCCACCATGTCAGAATACAGCGCTGCACAGTCTTCCCGCGCTGGCTTCTGTGACAGCAGGGTGCCCACTGTGCATGTGCTGCGCTTTGTGAATGATCCCGTGTCTTCTGGTACACATGACAGGTCCCAGAAGGCTCCGGGCCATTCACAATGCGCAGCGCTTCTCGCGCATGCGCAGTGGGCTCCCGGCTGTCACAGAAGACGGCCCGGGAAGAAGAGGGAAGGACAACTCCGCGGAAGTGGGAGCGGGTACCTGTCAAATTCAGGTACCCGCTCCCCCTCCCTCCCCAAAGGTCAGCAGTCTCTGGTCATCCCCTGCACTGTCTGCAGTCTCTGGTCATTGCCTGCACTGTCTGCAGTCTCTGGTCATCCCCTGCACTGTCTGCAGTCTCTGGTCATTCCCTGCACTGTCTGCAGTCTCTGGTCATTCCCTGCACTGTGTCCGCAGTCTCTGGTCATCTCCTGCACTGTGTCCGCAGTCTCTGGTCATCTCCTGCACTGTGTCCGCAGTCTCTGGTCATCTCCTGTACTGTGTCCGCAGTCTCTGGTCATCTCCTGTACTATGTCCGCAGTCTCTGGTCATCTCCTGTACTGTGTCCGCAGTCTCTGGTCATTCCCTGTACTGTGTCCGCAGTCTTTGGTCATCCCCTGTACTGTGTCCGCAGTCTTTGGTCATCCCCTGTACTGTGTCCGCAGTCTCTGGTCATCTCCTGTACTGTGTCCGCAGTCTCTGGTCATCTCCTGTACTGTGTCCGCAGTCTCTGGTCATCTCCTGTACTGTGTCCCCAGTCTTTGGTCATCCCCTGTACTATGTCCGCAGTCTCTGGTCATCTCCTGTACTGTGTCCCCAGTCTTTGGTCATCCCCTGTACTGTGTCCGCAGTCTCTGGTCATCTTTCGTACTGTGTCCGCAGCCTCTGGTCATTCCCTGTACTGTGTCCGCAGTCTTTGGTCATCCCCTGTACTGTGTCCGCAGTCTCTGGTCATCTCCTGTACTGTGTCCGCAGTCTCTGGTCATCTCCTGTACTATGTCCGCAGTCTCTGGTCATCCCCTGTACTGTGTCCGCAGTCTCTGGTCATCTCCTGTACTGTGTCTGCAGTCTCTGGTCATCTCCTGTACTCTGTCCGCAGTCTCTGGTCATCTCCTGTACTGTGTCCGCAGTCTCTGGTCATCTCCTGTATTGTGTCCGCAGTCTCTGGTCATCTCCTGTATTGTGTCCGCAGTCTCTGGTCATCTCCTGTACTATGTCTGCAGTCCATTGGTTCAGAATATTTTTTTTTCTTGTTTTTCGCCTCTAAAACCAAGGTGCGTCTTATGGTCAGGTGCGTCTTATGGAGCAAAAAATACGGTAAGCGCTCTCTTTAAAAAAAAAAAAAAGGAGAAAAAAAATATTATTTGTAAGATAAAGCTGTCAGATTGAACCATGCAGCAAAATGTTTGACAATGCACAAATCATCGGAAAGCTGTAATTATAACACCGGAGAATGGATGCATTGCAATGTTGTTTTCCTTGTCGCAATTAAAAAGCCATGTTATATCTGGGAGTTTCTCTCTTTCGGCTGTGAATTTTTTCCTCTGCTCGCTGCTAACGCACCTTGGAAAACTTTTGATGTATTCGCCTCTGAAACTGCAATTAACACCCTTTTTTTTCAGGTCGCCCCACAAGATTAATTTTCCCAACATAGATTAATGCAAATGCTCGCTAAAGTGTTTTGAAAATATTTTCTCTATTAATCTCAATCAACAGCAGATTACCGCCTGGGTAAGTAATGAAGTTGTTACGGCGTTTCGGCAAAATGGCAAATAATAAACAGCTGCAGAGAACCTTATCAAGCTCTGGATGGATTCGGGAACAAATAGAGGTCTTCGGAGGGTCTATTAAATCCATCTGGGTACCATTGTATTTGGCTGGTGTACAGTATGTTGTCAAAAGATGAGCTTGTTGTTTTATAACAGCTTGTGATAGGTGGTCTCCAAAAATGCAGCCCATGGGTGCTGTCAGATTCCATCCAGCCTTTGGATGTAAGACCGACCGTAGACGAGTCGAAAAGCGAACGTTCTGTCAATCGAAAAAATGAAAATTCGCCGGCCATTGCCCCGTCATTTGATTCATTTTTCGAAAAACAAAATCCAGCATGCTGGATCAGGCGCTTTTGATTGCGAAACAAAAATTGCGTGCCGCAGCTAGAGCGCTGATGATGCGAGGAACGAACAACCAAGAATTTTCATTTGGTTTTCCATTCGAAAGCATGGATCCATCCTGCCTTGTATCAACGGTTCAGGCTGGTTCTGGTGGTGTCATGGTGTGGTGGATCCATCCTGCCTTGTATCAATGGTTCAGGCTGGTGGTGGTGGTGTCATGGTGTGGGGGATCTATCCTGCCTTGTATCAATGGTTCAGGCTGGTGGTGTCATGGTGTGGGGGATCTATCCTGCCTCGTATCAATGGTTCAGGCTGGTGGTGTCATGGTGTGGTGGATCCATCCTGCCTTATATCAACGGTTCAGGCTGGTGGTGTCATGGTGTGGTGGATCCATCCTGCCTTGTATCAACGGTTCAGGCTGGTGGTGTAATGGCGTGGGGGATCCATCCTGCCTTGTATCAACGGTTCAGGCTGGTGGTGTAATGGTGTGGGGGATCCATCCTGCCTTGTATCAACGGTTCAGGCTGGTGGTGTAATGGCGTGGGGGATCCATCCTGCCTTGTATCAACGGTTCAGGCTGGTGGTGTAATGGTGTGGGGGATCCATCCTGCCTTGTATCAACGGTTCAGACTGGTGGTGTAATGGCGTGAAGGATCCATCCTGCCTTGTATCAATGGTTCAGGCTGGTGGTGTCATGGTGTGGGGGATCCATCCTGCCTTGTATCAACGGTTTAGGCTGGTGGTGGTGGGGTCATGGTGTGGGGGAACCATCCTGCCTTGTATCAACGGTTCAGGCTGGTGGTGGTGGTGCCATGGTGTGGGGGATTCATCCTGCCTTGTATCAACGGTTCAGGCTGGTGGTGGTGGGGTCATGGTGTGGGGGAGTCATCCTACCTTGTATCAACTGTTCAGGCTGGTGGTGGTGGTGTCGTGGAGTGGTGGATCCATCCTGCCTTGTATCAGCGGTTCAGGCTGGTGGTGGTGGTGTCATGGTGTGGTGGATCCATCCTGCCTTGTATCAGCGGTTCAGGCTGATGGGGGTGGTGTCATGGTGTGGTGGATCCATCCTGCCTTGTATCAACGGTTCAGGCTGGTGGTGGTGTCATAGTGTGGGGGATCCATCCTGCCTTGTATCAACGGTTCAGGTTGGTGGTGGTGGTGTATTGGTGTGGTGGATCCATCCTGCCTTGTATCAGCGGTTCAGGCTGGTGCTGGTGGTGTATTGGTGTGGGGTAGATTTTCTTGGCATTAGCAAGGTATAACTAATAAAGTGGCCAACTTTAGGAGATGGTCCTGGCGCTTGCTGGACTTTCTTGGGCACCCTGAAGCCTTCTTCTCAACCATTGAACCTCTCTCCTTGAAGTTCTTGATGATCTGATAAATGGCTGATTTAGGTGCAATCTTAGTAGCAGCAATATCCTTGCCTGTGAATCCCTTTTTGTGCAAAGCGATGGCAAATTAATATTTGTGTCCTTCTCAAAACTTTTGGCCAGGGCTGTAAATTGAAGGATCTGCTGTATTTTGCCTTTAACCACACAAAAATGTTTAAAGTCAGCACGCCTTTAAATTGGAGAACGGTAACGCTGCAAAAATCTCTTGGATAAACTCTCAACCCCAATAAAGATGTCCAAGATGACATCTAAAATGCATTATATTTTGCAATAAAAGTCATTTAAAAATTTATATTTATGTTGTTATCTGTGCACTAAACCCCTACTTAAAAAATAAAGCACCTCCATCGTTCGTAAGCGCCAAGTCGTAAAAGCCATTCTAGCGTTCTGTTATGAATATAATATTGGTGGCCTAAACAAAAAGTCATTCTTCCACGGCAATTCAGAGAGTTATTCCTGTTGTCTATTTCGAGACAATGCTGGCACCGCCATCGCTTCCAAGCAGCCACTTCCCAGACCTAGTATGGGGGTCACTGCTGGAGCCGCTTGGGTTTCCAAAGAACACGGAAAAAAAAAAAAAGAAGCACCAAATCCCCAGATCTTGCTGCCGGTGACAGACAAACGTTTTCCGAAATCCACACGGCTCTGAAAACCCTTCTGCTAAAATATTGAGTGGATAGTAGACTTATTTAACATGCAAATTCGGCGGCATATAAATGAGATTGCAATCAGCACTTTTATTCACAGGATGGCTGCAACCCAAAATGCAAGATTTTTTTTTTCCCCCCACTGGCGAGATACTGCGGCCAACTCACTTGTCAAAATGTGATTTGCAGGGAATTGTAATTTTATGTGTGGGATCGCATACCCCTTTCGCTACAATTTGAAAGGATATTTGGATTCACTGAGGAGCTCGCTATGTACGGTAGCGTGATGCGGTGAACGTTTTTTACTGCTCCTCCTGGACAGAGCAGGTCTACGGGCAGAGATTTGAGCACCAGAGTTTTATAAAAGTGTATCTAAAGCCAAAACTTTATTTTCTTATTTTGGATAGTGTAGGAATGTACATTAATGAATATATATATACTGTATATATATATACTGTATATATATATATATCAAATACCACTGTATATATATAGATAGATAGATAGATAGATAGATAGATAGATATCCAAATACCACCCAAAACGTACTTTCCGCACCTCACAAGACCTCCTACCCTAGTTCCCTGGTCTCCTCCTCCTACGCCCGTCTCCAGGACTTCTCCAGGGCTTCCCCCATCCTCTGGAACTCACTACCCCAATCCATCAGACTGTCACCTACCCTCCTCACCTTCAGGCGCACCCTGAAAACCCATCTCTTCAGAGAAGCCTACTCTGCCCTCACCTAATTGCCGATCTCCTCCACTCCTCCTACCACTCCATCCCCCACAGCTATTTCCTCCTGTACCACTATCCCCTCCCTCCTAGATTGTAAGCTCCAAGGAGCAGGGCCCTCGAACCCCTCGTGTATTGTATTGTTACTGTACTGTCTCATGTACTGTCTCCCATTGTAATGTACAGTGCTGAGCAAACTGTTGGCGCTATATAAATACTGTATAATAATATATATATATATATATATAATAATTATTATTATACAGGATTTATGGCGCCAACGGTTTGCTCAGCGCTTTACAATATAAAGGGAGACACTACAGCAACAATACAGTTCAATACAAGAGGGTTAGGAGCAGGGGCGGAGTGACCATTCGAGCACTCGGGCACCGCCCGAGGGCCTGGGGTCAGCAGGGGGCCCCATGAGATGCCCTTGGTACCTTACATTTGCTTTTTCATAGGCTTTTTTGGGTGTGGGCGAGGACACAGGGGCCTCATGATCCCCTATTGCCCGGGGGCCCCCATGAGTTGTCAGTCTGCCCCTGGTTAGGAGGGCCCTGCTCCTTGGAGCTTACAATCTAGGAGGGAGGGGCTGGTGGTACAAAATGTAGTAACTGTGGGAGATGGACTGGTAGAAGGAATAGAAGATTCTATTATTAGCTGAGGGCAGGATAGGCTTCCCTGAAGAGAGAGGTTTTCAGAGATCGCCTAAAAGCGAGCAGAGTAGGCGATAGTCTGATAAATTGGGGTAGAGAATTCCAGGGGATGGGGGAGCTCTGGAGAAGTCCTAGAGACAAGCATGGGAGGAGGAGACAAGGGAACTAGAGAGTAGGAGGTCTTGTGAGGAGCGGAGAGTACGGTTTGGGTGATATTTGGAGACAAGATTGGTGATGTAATTTGGAGTTATAAATGGCTTTATATATATATAAATATATATCTCATAGCTGTGAAAAGTTTTAGGCAGGTGCTAAAAATGCTGTAAATGAGGAATGCTTTCAGAAATAGGAGCGTTCATCATTTATTTTTATCAATTATTTCAATGGAAAGTAAATGAACAGAAATCCAAATCCAATCAACATTTGGTGTGACCACCCTTTGCCTTCTTCTAGGTAGACTTGCACACAGTTTTTGAAGGAACTCGGCAGGTAGGTTGTTCCTGACATCTTGGAGAACTAAGTACAGATCTTCTGTGGATGTCGGCTGCCTCAGATCCTTCTGTGTCTTTATGTCATCCCACACAGACTCCATGATGGGGAGATCATGGCTCTGTGAGGACCAAATCATCACTTCCAGGACTCCTTGTTCTTCTTTACACTGGTCCCCATGCCGCATACATCCCTCCTTCCAGTCCCCCCTAAAAAATGCCGCCCTAGGCAAATGCCTTGTGGTAAATACGCCCCCTGGTTAGGACAGACAGGGGTTGATTTACTAACTCCTGCGCACATTGCTGGATTGCGATTGGGCTCAGGTAAGCCTGGCAGTACTAGGGTCGTTGGTTCAAATCCCAAGCATGGCACCTCCTGCCTGGAGTTTGCATGTTCTCCCTGTGCCTACGGGGGGGGGTTGCTGCACACAGAAGATTTTTTTTACTTTCAGACATAGAATACATGAAGTCGCACGATTTCAAAGTCGGATGACATGTCGATTTCAGGTGCGATTTGCAAGACATCTGATATGACCGCTGTGATTGGGTACGACTTGGCATGCGATTTGCACGCCAATTCGCATCCAGTGTGATCGGGGGACTTAAGTGATGTTATATTAATGGGAAGATGTAACAAATCTAAAGAAGGTGTTACCCCAATTTGGTCGCAAAGCAGAAATACCAACACGTATGCCTTTTTTTAGACCCTTCGTTTAATAATTACATTTTCATCGCTGGATGAAATGACCCTTTCAATGTATCCTTCCGTTATTCTAATGAGATATAACATTTCAAACTTTTGGCAGCAAATCCATCTTAAATATGGTTTGGGGTTTTTTTTTTTTTGTTGTTTTTAGTTTTTTTTTTTGTTTGGCTGTATTACGTGTGCGCAGTGATTGATGTTCTTCTGTTGTCTCTTGTGATACCCGGCCTCGAAGCTGTGCAATAGTTTGTTTCTATTTTTTGCGAGAACTTTTGGCAGGAGATCCAGCATTCTGTAACTTATGTTATATAAGGACGTGGCCATATGTCACCGATAGATTGGCATCGCCATCCATCAACTACTATGTGTTTTAAATATATATATACTGTATATATATATTTTATAAATATATATATATATATGTGTGTATGTATATATATATATATATATATATATATATATGTGTGTATATATATGTATATATGTGTGTATATATATGTATATATATATGTGTGTGTATATATATATATATATATATATATATATATATATGTATATATGTATATATATGTGTATATATATATATATATATATATATATATATGTATATATGTATATATATATATATATATATATATGTATATATATATATATATATATATATTTATTTATTTCTTCTGCAAGGGAAACAGTGCATTTATAAAGGCTCTGGAGAAAATAAAATATTGTCTGATATTGTTTTAAAGGTTCAGGCCGTCCACAATGGCTACTTTTGTTTCTGCTAGATACTGGTGGGTTAAGCTACCTTATGGTTCCATAGGTGTCTCCCGAACAATGGGGGTGAGCCTTCTGCGTTTACCCCCGATTCACATCCACGCAGCCGTGCGTGGGCACGAGTGCCAATTCATTTGAATGGAGTCCCGTGCCCGTGACACGCAGGGGAGAAGTCCCTGCACTTCGTTGGAAAACACAGCCGAGGTTCCCAGTACGATTGCGTTTTCCAGTGCGGGCGCTGTGCCATTAGAACTACCCGGAAATACGAAATCACGTATATATGCGCGATTTTGCGCAGCCCTGCCACCCTGTAGCGGTAGTTCTTCTATAGGGCGGTCGGGAAGCGGTTAATCCGGGCCTTGACAGGTTTGTCTGAAATCTGCGACTTTATCCACTTAGGGAGCAGCTAGATATCCGGACGGCTCTTTATTCTGACGCCAGTCATTTCATAATTCCTATTCACTTTAGGTGCCCTATGTATCTTCTGCTTCGCAGCCTCTGTATATCTATTTACACTGCTTAGATTGAGGTTTCTATGTTTGGACAAAACTGTATCATTTATTTTTATCTGCAGAGACTTCCAATGCAATTACAGTGCAGCTCGCTGATGAAAGCGTCGCCGGCTCCCATACAGGGCTCCCCTTCTGATATCTCCGACATGTCAGCTCATGGAAGCTATGTTCTAGGATGGTATTTGCTCTACTAATTGCCTCTTAGCCTTGTCTCCATCTTCAGGTCTCCATTGTTAGAATGTCATATTGTGGGAACCCGCAGACGCGGCACGTTCGTATTGTCCAATCTTTTGACAATTGTCTCCTGAATATTAATCCCCACCAATCTCCGCGTTGGCTGGAGCTGGGATGCCAGACAGCCTAAAGGCCTAAGGGACGGTCAATATTGCCGCGCCGTGATATGTGACATTTGGCGTCACGGTTTATAAATCAGCGGCGTAACGAAAAAGCGCCTTATAATTTCGCCACGCAGGATGGACCGTCAGGAAAGGAGAACTCGCAGGCTAGGTACGAAAAAAAAATGGCTCATTTAGTAGCAAGAAAAAAAAAAATGAAAGAGGAGGAAGAATCTAAAAAAAGGTGTACCGCGTCGATCAGTATTTCTCAACCAGGGTGCCATTTGGGGTGCTGTGAGCAGGAGACCCAGTTTTCACTAGATCGGGGGTCTCCAAACTTTCTAAACAAAGGGCCACTTTAGTGTCCTTCAGACTTTGAAGGGGCCGGACTGTGGCCAGTGGGAGTAGAAAATTCCCTGTTGTCAATGGGAGTAAACAGTGCCCCATCATTGGTATGTTTGTGTCGTTGAGAGGAATAGTGCCCCATTGCTGGTGTCAGTGGGAGGTATTGTGCCCTGCTGTTGCTATCAGTGGGAGGAATTGTGCCTTGTTGTTGGTATCAGTGGCAGGAATTATGCCCCATTGTTGGTGTCAATGGGAGGAATAGTGCCCCATTGCTGGTGTCAGTGGGAGGTATTGTGCCCTGTTGTTGCTATCAGTGGGAGGAATAGTGCCCCATTGCTGGTGTCAGTGGGAGGAATTGCGCCTTGTTGTTGGTATCAGTGGCAGGAATTATGCCCCATTTTTGGTGTCAGTGGGAGGAATAGTGCCCCATTGCTGGTGTCAGTGAGAGGAATTGTGCCTTGTTGTTGGTATCAGTGGCAGGAATTATGCCCCATTGTTGGTGTCAGTAGGAAGAATCGTGCCCCATTGCTGGTGTCAGTGGGAGGAATTGTGCCCTGTTGTTGGTCAGTCCAGTGGTCATCAGTGGTACTGACCCCCAAGTGCCCGAATGGTCAGTCCGCCCCTTGTGGCATCAGTAGCTGTCAGAGTAGGCATGAATCTGCACCCTGCTAGTTGCTAGTCACTGATCTGAAAGTTTCATGTAGTGATGAGGTGCCCTCCTATAATCCTACACCCACAGTTGATCCAGAGGAAGGCAAAAAAAAACAGCAAAGCACGATCCAATTTGCTCCTGCAGGGGAAGAAATTCCTTCCTGATCCCCTGAGAGGGATCTCTCTTAGAGAGGGTTTCTCCATTGGAAGATTTCTCTGTTTCTGTTCCTGTGAACATAGTTACATAGTTAGTCTGGCTGAAAAAAAGACAAAAGTCCATCCAGTTCAACCATTAAAAAAAAAAAAAGTTATAATCCTACACCCACAGTTGATCCAGAGGAAGGCAAAAAACCCAGCAAAGCACGATCCAATTTGCTCCTGCTGGGAAAAAATTCCTTCCTGATCCCCCCGAGAGGCAATCGGATATTCCCTGGATCAACTTTCCCTATAAATGTTACATCCAGTTATATTCTGTGTATCCAAGAAACAATCCAGGACTTTCCTACAGCAATCCACTGAGCTGGCCACAACCAACTCTTGGAAGGAAGAATATGGAAATGGACTTTCTAGGCACAGAAAGACCTCCTACCACCGAGGGTCAACCCCAGTCACCAACCTTCCAATATATCAACTCTTGAGGGAGTCCATTCCACCTTCTCACAGCTCTTACTAGGGGTTCAAAGGTGATTTATTGCCATGTGTATGACTCCCTTTTGTAGATTTCCCCTAACTTTCTGTCCCATTGACAGGACGGGAAGTGAAAGGCAATCTTCAATAAAACTTTAAGAGGGCTTCAAACCCTTTTCCTCTCTATTGCAAACAAATACTTGAGCAGGAGTTGGGTTGTAGATCCCGTTGCCGTGTTTCCTGCTGGCATTAGCGATTGATTGATTGGACTTGTCTGGATGTGCTCTTTAATAAGCCCTACAGGAGAGCATGGAGCTTGCAGGTGACCTATCGTTTTATGACACACAGAAGAGGACACGATGTGTTATTTTTGCCAGCGTTATTCCTTTTATTGCAGGTTTAGATAATCAGCCAAATATCTGAGGATTGTCAGAGTTATCTGCAGGCAAATTTATCACCCCAGCAGGAACACTCCTTTCCACATGAAAAATTGTTCTAAAACAAATTCATGAACCCAACGCTATTAGGCATGAAAGTGACTTTCTACTTAATTCACTACAGTTAAAGGTCTCCTGCAGACGCTCATTTTCCAGAATGAAATAAAACACCTCGCGCTTTTTCCTACATAACTGCAGCCGGCAGAGGCTCAGGGAGATGTGGCTTTGACTTATTGTTGGGTGGAAGTGTAGCGCAAGCAGGATTACAGAATATATTTGACCTTGGGGATTAGAGCTGGGTTCTAGATCTTGGGGGATTAGAGTTGAGTTATAGATCACAGGGATTAGAGCTGGTTTCTAGATCATGGAGATTAGAGCTGGTTTATAGATCATGGAGGATTAGAGCTGGCTTCTAGATCATGGAGGATTAGAGCTGGCTTCTAGATCATGGAAATTAGAGCTAGTTTCTAGATCATTGGGATTAGAGCTGGTTTCTAGATCATGGGGGATCAGAACTGGGCTGTAGATCATGCAGATTAGAGCTGGTTTCTAGATCATGGGGGGGCAAAGCTGGGTTCTAGATCATGAGGATTAGAGCTGGTTTATAGATCATGGAGATTAGAGCTGGTTTATAGATCATAGAGGATTAGAGCTGGGTTCTAGATCATGGAGATTAGAGCTAGTTTCTAGGTCATTGGGATTAGAGCTGGTTTCTAGACCATGGAGGGTTTTAACTGGGTTCTAGATCACGGGGTGGAATCAGAACTGGGTTCTAGATTGTGGAGATTAGATCTGGTTTCTAGATCAATGGGATTAGAGATGGTTTATAGATCATGGGGGATCAGAACTGGGCTGTAGATCACTGAGATTAGAGCTGATTTCTAGATCATGGGGATTAGAGTTGGTTTATAGATCACGGGGATTAGAGCTGGTTTCTAGATCATAGGCATTAAAGCTGGTAAATAGATCTTGGGGATTTGAGCTGGTTTCTAGATCACGGGGGATTAGAGCTGGGTTCTAGATCATATGGTTTAGAACTCATTTTTAGATCATGGGGGATTAAAGCTAGGTTTGAGATCATGGGGGTTAGAGCCAGTCTGTAGATCATGAGAATTATAGCTAGGTTCTGGAACATGAGAATTAGAACTAGATTCTAGACCACAGAGATTAGAGTTGGGGTCTGGATCCTGGGCATTAGAGCTGCGTTCTAGATTGTGAGAATTACAGTTGGGTTCTAGACCACGAGAAGTAAAACTATATATTAGACCACAGAAATTAGATCTGGGATCTGGACCATGAGGATTAGAGATTCTGGATTGGGAGGATTAGAGCTGTTTTAATTAGCACTAATGAAGTCGTTCCAACTTTAGAAAAGGTTCCTGCACTACTTTAAGGTGACATGTGCCCATAGACCTTAATGGAAGTCGCCTCAAAGTCAGATCCTTATCCATTGTGATGTGATTCGGATACGGCATTACAGGAAGATTACCCAGCATTCCCTGAAAGTCGCTTCAGAGTTGCTTCAAAGTAGTACTCAAGTTGCCTGGAAAAGTCACACTGTGAGTCACGCGACTTTCAGGTCTCAGTAGTGTGAACCAAGATTAAGGGTTTGCAAGTTCACTATAAAGCAGCGCAAACCGTCAGGAAGGACAGTTCTGCCACTGACCATACAAGAAGCCAGTCTCCATCTTAGGGGTGGACTGACAACTCATGGGGCCCCCGGGCAATAGGGGATCATGGGGCCCCTGTGTCCTTGCCCAAACTCAAAAAGGCCTATGAAAAAGGTACCGGGGGCATCTCATCGGGCCCCCTACTGAGCCTGGGCCCTCGGGCAGTGTACGATTTTCCAAATGGTCAGTCCGCCCCTGGTCCATCTACTTCACAAAGACTCCTCTTACAGCAAATACAAGGAATGATCCAGAATGGAGCAAGTAGGGATACATCTGAGCTCATGGGCGGACTGACCATTCGAGCACTTGGGCACTGCCCGAGGGCCCGGGGTCAGTAGGGGGCCCCATGAACTGCCCCTGGTACCTTTTACAGGCTTTTTTGGGTGTGCTTTGAGTGTGAGCAAGGACACAGGGGCCCCATGATCCCCTATTGCCCGGGGGCCCCATGACTTGTCAGTCCGCCACTGTCTGAGCTACAACATAATCATACACGTGAATGTACTCTGTGTGGTGTAGGATTATACTAGTCCATAGGTTCAAAAATATCCATGGCAGCTCCTCAATGAGACTGAAGTGATCTCTGCAAAATATAAAGGAAACAGCGGAGGGCGCCAACTAAATTGCAGTAACTAAGTGAGTGAGTTTTTTTCATATATGCTGCACTTAGTTGGCACCCTCTGATGTCTCCTTCTTACAGCAAAGAGAATTCTAGAGATGCATCAAACCTCATTCTTGAAGCCATGGAGTATCCTTTCTGCTGCTTAGCATACATTATCTAATACCATCTTCACTCCATCCACACGTTGCCTGCTCATGTAGTTTCCAGAGCCACTAACAACACAGGAGGAGCCAATCTTAGACCAAGGATTGGGTTGCAGAATAAAATCCAGCAACCCTTGTCTGTCTAGTTATCCATTAGGGCATGTTTCTTGAACCATTAGGAGCAGGGCTTTTTTTCTCAGATAATAGATGCAGGAACTCCACCCCCCTTTGAGTCACCCTTGTCTCCGCCCCCTACCCACGTCCGAGCGTCGTCTCTTAGTTCCACCCCTTGCCCACCTCCTAGTACTGCCCCTTTTATACAGAACCAAGTATCCTATTGTTGTGCTAAGTAATTTGGAATTTGTTAAAGATAAAGCAGTAAAATGGATCCCCTGCAGCCAGCAACAATAGATCCCACAGCAACAGTTGAGCCCTGTCAGCAACATCAGATCTCTAAACCCTCCAGCAGTTAGCAATATTAGACACTCTCCCTCAACAGTAGATCCCCCCAGCAACAAATGACCTCCCCAGAAACATAAGACACCCCCCCCACAAGCAGCAACAGATCTCCCACTCAAAATTAGCTCCCCTCCAGCAACAATAGATCCCTATGCATCCAGCATCAATAGACTCTCCAGTACACCCCATACATCTTGTGCTGGAGGTGCCAGAACTGTGTTCCCCCACGCTCCTGCCGAAAAAAGCCCTGATTAGGAAAATCTATTGATGGCCCTCTTGATGGTGCTTGACCAGAATTGAGGTCCTCTACATCAATCAATGCTGCAAGGCAGTAATTCACAACTCTAGTCATCCCCAACAACTCACGTTTTTCCAGGATTTCCTTCACCTTACACAAGCAATTTAATTAGTAATTCTGGCTTGGAAATAATTATTTTATCAGAGGAACATTCTCAATCAAGCCCTCTTGATGGTGCTTGACCAGAATTGAGTTCTAAAACACGACAAGCAAATCTTTACAGCTTACAGCGTTCTAGAACACAGATTAAAATATAGGCACAGAGATCTAGACCACAAAGCAGGTTCTGGAATATGGACGTATGAGCTTTTAGTACATCAAGCCCTGATTAGGAGAATCTATTGGGAGGTCCTCTACATCAAGCAATGCTGCAAGGCAGTAATTCACAACTCTAGTCATCCCCAACAACTCACGTTTTGCAGGATTTCCTTTACCTTACACAAGCAATTTAATCAGTAATTCTGGCTTGGAAATAATTATTTTATCACAGGAACATTCTCAATCAAGCCCTCTTGATGGTGCTTGACCGGAATTGAGTTCTAAAACACGACAAGCAAATCTTTACAGCTTACAGAGTTCTAGAACACAGAATAAGATATAGGCGCAGAGATCTAGACCACAAAGCAAGTTCTGGAATATGGACGTATGAGCTTTTAGTACATCAAGCCCTGATTAGGAGAATCTGTTGGGAGGTCCTCTACATCAATCAATGCTGCAAGACAGTAATGCACAACTTTAGTCATCCCCAACAAGTCACGTTTTTCAGGTTTTCCTTTAAGCAATTTAGTCAGTAAATCAGTAATTCTGGCTTGGAAATAATTATTTTATCAGAGGAACATTCTCAATCAAGCCCTCTTGATGGTGCTTGACCAGAATTGAGTTCTAAAACACGACAAGCAAATCTTTACAGCTTACAGCGTTCTAGAACACAGATTAAAATATAGGCACAGAGATCTAGACCACAAAGCAGGTTCTGGAATATGGAGGTATGAGCTTTTAGTACATCAAGCCTTGATTAGGAGAATCTATTGGGAGGTTCTCTACATCAAGCAATGCTGCAAGGCAGTAATTCACAACTCTAGTCATCCCCAACAAGTCACGTTTTTCAGGATTTCCTTCACCTTACACAAGCAATTTAATCAGTAATTCTGGCTTGGAAATAATTATTTTATCAGAGGAACATTCTCAATCAAGCCCTCTTGATGGTGCTTGACCAGAATTGAGTTCTAAAACACGACAAGCAAATCTTTACAGCTTACAGAGTTCTAGAACACAGAATAAGATATAGGCGCAGAGATCTAGACCACAAAGCAAGTTCTGGAATATGGACGTATGAGCTTTTAGTACATCAAACCCTGATTAGGAGAATCTGTTGGGAGGTCCTCTACATCAATCAATGCTGCAAGACAGTAATGCACAACTCTAGTCATCCCCAACAACTCACGTTTTTCAGGTTTTCCTTTAAGCAATTTAGTCAGTAAATCAGTAATTCTGGCTTGGAAATAATTATTTTATCAGAGGAACATTCTCAATCGAGCCCTCTTGATGGTACTTGACCGGAATTGAGTTCTAAAACACGACAAGCAAATCTTTACAGCTTACAGCATTCTAGAACACGAATGAGATATAGACACAGAGATCTAGACCACAAAGCAGGTTCTGGAATATGGAGGTATGAGCTTTTAGTACATCAGCCCTCGTTAACCCAGCAGTGATTTTTCTGACAAGAGGTTAACGTTATTAACAGTTTCTCATGAATGTCCCCGATGGGTCTCCAAGGACTTATAAACATGGAGAAGTTGTTGAGTTCACGTAGCACATCACGGCTAACGCCGACCTGTCATTTCTGCTTATTTCTATGTTTATGGCCCTCTTAAAACACCCATGAAGTGCTCCTATTAGATAAGTGCTCTGAGCCTAATTTTCTAGTCGTTATATAACCTTTTAAGAGGAAACATCATCGTGAGCGTTTTTATGGATTTAATAACGGTAAACAGAAGATGAGCACTGCTAGCCGTGGCAAATGCGGAACATTTAGAATACAACTCTGCCAAAACCCAAAGACTGTGTGTGCATGTTGAGTGACTTACATTAAACTGGAACTCTACCGAGCAAACATAAGGTGCAGGTTAAAAGATTTTAAGTCAAGGCCTGGACTGAGGGAAGCTAGAAGGGAGGGCCAGCATGACTGGGGCTTGCAGACGAGGCAGAGAATGGATTGGGGTTGGAGTATATGCAGGAGATGGGGGTGGTTACTCACCTGATTGGAGTAACTGAGCTTGAGGGTGGTCTTGCCAGGATGAGGAGGGTGGTTGGGACTTGTCAGAGGTCAGTCAAAGCTTGTGCCAGTACAGGTGTGGTTTCTCCCGCCCTCCTCCCTGGAGCTGTTTTTATGTTTTGTTTTTTTGCTTGCTTTGGTTATTGGTTTGTCCTTTTGTGTTTGTCATGTTGTTTGTTTTGTGTGGGTTCCTTGATTTTCTTTTCTTACTCAGCATTTGGTGTCCTGTGGTTGTCTGGTTTTCTGTTTTTGTCATGGCAGGGGTCGATGGGTCTTTAAAGTAAGTGCTGGAGTGATAATTTGGTGGATTATGGGTTGGGCGCATCTTAGGTATGGGTGTTCCTTCCCAATTATAAGGTCATGTTGGTAACGTGGGAGTTCATTGGTTGTATCTGAGACTACGTAACTGTAGTATGTCCCCGAGGCGGTATAGTAGCGGCTTGGGGCCTATCCATTGGGTGTCAGATACAGCCGAGTTATTGATGTGAGTAACGATGCCTTCGAAGACCTTGGACCCGGTTGGGATTATTACTGTCAGTTATTATTTGAGTGTACTGTAAGAAGTGTTATGTTAGAGTTATATTAAATAAATGGCTGCTATGGCCGGTTTTACACCAAAAGGAGAGTCACGTGTTTATTTAGGTGAGGAAGGTTGAAGGAGTGGTTTTTTTATGGTTTAGGTGGTAAGCATTAGCCACGATATTCTGCATGGCCCTCAGTCATGTAAAACCTCAAAGTGGCCCTAGCGTCGTCTATTTTTGTTTCATGTTAGGCGCATTCATGCTCAGTAATATGCATCACTTTCACATATTTTTTTTACCTCTCACTGAGATCACCGTACTCCCCCTAAAAATGTGCATTTCTCTCCAGAAGGATACCTCCATGATTAAGGCATCATCCAGGGTCACCATCTACTTCCTGGACTGAGATGCTGGTATTAAAACAATGTTGGATAGCTTTAAAATAATCCTGAGAGCTTCTAATATTTATTGATGGTCCCTGTGAGCCACATTGGGCATGCTTGATCATCACTGGGATCAGGGGCGGACTGACCATTTGGAAACTCGGGCAGTGCCCGAGGGCCCGGGGTCAGTAGGGGGCCCCATGAGATGCCCCTGGTACCTTTTTCATAGGCTTTTTTGAGTTTGGGCAAGGACACAGGGGCCCCATGATCCCCTATTGCCCGGGGGCCCCATGAGTTGTCAGTCCGCGCCTGACTGGGATAGGTTAACTACACAGTCAACCCTTGACCAGGGGACTAAAGATGGCTTGTTCCCAATCCCTTCTGATCATTACCTTCCCCCTTTTACCCTAAGTAACACTCAGACAACAAGCTGGAGTTAATGTCCCAAAGGACCTTTTATTACAGTCATCAATAAATAACATTTAAATATTGTAAACAACATAAACACAGTATAACATAATCTTCAAGGTCCCAATAGGCATCAAGAGAATACCTGAGTCCTGCTGAAAAAAGGCCTCCAGCCACAACATCACCAACTCGGAGACAACCACCGCAGATACCCCCATCAGAGCAACTGGAAGCCGTACCTCAGACGGGTCCCTACAAAGTACCTTTCTTGTGCCCACAGTAACCTACGAGGACCTTGCACCCCGCAGGCTACCCGTCAGCACCAACCGGCTCAACCACCACCAAAACAAACCATGAAACAATGGGTGGGCGGGAGGGAAGTTTTCCTTGTCAAATCTTCCTTCTGACTGAAGCCCCCCTGCCGCAACCTGTCAGACCACCCCTTGTGGCTCCAGCCTCTCCCTCCTTAAACACCATTTAGAATTCCCCCCTAAACTAATAGGACTCTCCTCTCCCAACCCCCTTTAACCGCTGTCATGCTGGCTCTTCATTCATGTCTTCTTCTTTTCTTTTACTCCGGGCCTCCCTTTACACACAAACTATTAACAGTTTTAACAACAAGCACCGTTCACTGCAGCCACTGTTGCAATTGTAACACTTTAAGATAAATGTCTGTGTGACTCGCTGCTCCACCCAGACAGGAATGTAACAGAGGTCACAATACAGTAGCTTTCTTTATGAAACAAAAACTTATTTAATTTCTGGTTACAGCATTCAAAGATTCAGGTTAACCATTTTTAAATATCAATTTACTGAGAGATAAGAAAAAGAAAATATTTACAGCGGAAAAAAAATATTACAAAACAGACAATAATCAACAATTAAATAAAAGGGACTGAAAGGGAAAAAATACTTAGCAAAGTTTGCCCAGTCTTTGACTCTGAGCAGAGTCCAATCCGCTTACAAACTAAAGAGTAACTAAAGACGTTTCTTCTTAGTTTTGTAGAGTGGAGATGGATTAGAACCCCTGCCAGTTTTTATTGCTGTCTGTGCCCCCATCGGGAAGATTCACCCTATTTATCATGTTTACCATTATCATCAAAAGTGAATATTAAACAAAACCCCAAATTTTGGGTTGTCCCCAGAAAAGAAAACAAGGAGAAATTTTCCAATGGGGACACTAGTTCTGGTGACCTGAGGGGTCCCCAAAGAATTCCCTTAATTTGCAGGGATTTTCACTCACTTCCTGTTTTGGCTATGGGACAGGAAATGAAGAGAAAATTCCCCAATGGGACATAGATGGCAAAAATTGAACTGACAGGGGTTATAACCCTTCCCTTACTCTGTCCAAAATTAAAAAAAAACAGTTTTGCCTATAGTTCTACTTCAAATCCAATCTGATGCATCAGAGTCGCTGGATCTCAGAATTGTGACTCTCTCAGTATCCTTAGTAACTTTGTTGTCACAACGTGCGCACGCTTTTCTAGTCCCTGGTGAAGTTGTTACATAATTAAAACACCCAATCAAAGGCTTTGAGGGTTGGAGAATATTTTTATTGTGCTTCAGCTGACATATCCTTACTGCCAGGTATATGAACTATATTGATATTTTCATCTGACAAAGTTTCACAATCCGACAGCCAAATTATCATTGCACAGAATGAAATTACGATATGTTAGACACTAAATATGATATGGATATCTAAATGTCTCCCTTAGGAGAGTAAATGCGTCCCACCGGTCTATTAAACATTGCAATATAGGTTGTGTTTGGTGTCCATCTGATTGGCATCTTCTTATACATTGGTGTGACCACTTTTTACTTAAAAAGGGTGACTCCATGACAGTAAGAATCATGGAATATAGAAAGAGTTGGACTCAGAATGCGTATTTGCTCGAACCATTCTCTAGACTGTTTTAAGACCTGGCTATTTATGACATGGCTGCACTAGGAGCCTTTTAAGGATTCTGGCTAATGGAGGTTTATAGCATCCCTCTGTG
Source organism: Staurois parvus (assembly GCF_062004578.1). Taxonomy (NCBI): domain Eukaryota; kingdom Metazoa; phylum Chordata; class Amphibia; order Anura; family Ranidae; genus Staurois; species Staurois parvus. The sequence continues at coordinate 512,336 of NW_028318527.1, forward strand.
CTTAGACTGTTTCAATGGGATTTTATGATTCCTCTGCTTTCTAACTAACTTTATCTGCATGGTGTCTTAAATTTAGCTAGTTCTAGTGGGGTTTTATAAAATGTGTCACCTTCTGTGTTTGTCAATATGAACATGAAATGAAAACCTAATCATCCTTGCTGACGGACCATTTGGAAACTAGGGCACTGCCCGAGGGCCCGGGGTCAGTAGGGGGCCCATGAGATGTCCCTGGTACATTTTTCATAGCCTTTTTTAAGTTTGGGCAAGGACACAGGGGCCCCATGATCCCCTATTGCCTGGGGGCCCCATGAGTTGTCAGTCCGCCCCTGCTGTCGACTTTTTACTTTGGAATAATTAGCTTGGCATTGTGTTCAGTAGAATTCCTCCTTCACTTCAGACAGTTTGGGGTTCCTCATTATCATCACAGGTGCTATTGGCCAGGTTGCAAGAAGGAATACTGCAGGTTGTCAGTGTTTTGAGGAAAGGAAGAGGCTGTGGAATCATATATAGCCAGTCTCATCCAGAAACTCATGGCTTCCAGCAGATACATTGATATTTTGGACAGTGTTTGGTTGTATGAAGGCCAGATCCTCATTGTTCTGTTTTTATTGTAAGATGTTTGGCTGTATGTAGGAAATCAGACTTCCTATGAGTGGCATCATGTCTCCTTAATGTTCCTGGTGACTTATGTTAATAAAGTTGATTGCACATACAATATGGCTGCCGTCACAGTGTCTAAGTAATGAGTCTTTAATAAAGTTATCATCGCTTGATGACATCCCTGAGCTGATTTGCAGAATCTCATTGTAGCCGTTCGGGTAATGACTCAATTTCCATCTTCCCCTGCTAGCTGAAGGTCCTTACTCTTGCACGATATAATTGATCCAGATATGGACTAATTAAAGTTTAATATTACACGGGGAAAAAAAAATAGGTGTTAAGGGGAAACGTGTAAGAAACAAGCTGATGAAAAATAGGCATGACCTTTTCCCAGTCCTTTCTAGTGCAACACTATATTTCTAATTGACTCCACAGTGTAGTCAGATTTTATGCAAGTATGATCCTTTAGTATGGTTCATGATGTTCTAATGAAGTTAATTCTTTTTTACCGGGAACCTTAAAAGGTGACAGAAAGAGGAAGTGCGAGTATTAGTGCAGAAATGCTAAATCGTACTTCATACGTACACATGAGAGAACCAGTGTCTGTCTATCTATCTATCTATTATCTATCTATCTATCTATCTATCTATCTATCTATCTATCTATCTATCATCTATTATCTATCTATTATCTATCTATTATCTATCTATTATCTATCTATCTATCTATCTATCTATCTATCTATTATCTATCTATTATCTATCTATTATCTATCTATTATCTATTATCTATCTATCTATCTATCTATCTATCTATCTATCTATCTATCTATCTATCTATCTATCATCTATCTATCTATCATCTATCTATCTATCATCTATCTATCTATCTATCTATCTATCATCTATCTATCTATTATCTATCTATCTATCTATCTATCTATCTATCTATCTATCTATTATCTATCTATCTATCTATCATCTATCTATCTATCTATCTATCTATCTATCTATCTATCTATCTATCATCTATCTATCTATCTATCTATCATCTATCTATCTATCATCTATCTATCTATCATCTATCTATCTATCTATCTATCTATCTATCTATCTATCTAATCTTTCTATTTATTATCAATATTTCTTTCTATCTATCTATCTATTCACTATCCATTCAGTTATCAATATCTAATATCAATAGAACGATCCAATATCTATTATCTATCTATCTATCTATCTATCTATCTATCTATCTATTTATTATCTATCTATCTATTATCTATCTATCTATCTATCTATCTATCTATCTATCTATCTATCTATCTATCTATCTATCTATTATCTATCATCTATCTATCTATCTATCTATCTATCTATCTATTATCTATCTATCTATCTATTATCTATCTATCTATCTATCTATCTATCTATCATCTATCTATCTAATCTTTCTATTTATTATCTTTATTTCTCTCTCTCCCTCTCTCTCTTTCTTTCTTCTCCCAGTCCGGGCCTGCCTACATCCCTCAGTGGAACGGTCTGATCCTGTTTAACAGAGTCCTATGTTGGCCAAAGGGGGAGTGGGGTACATGTGAGAATTCTGACGTCTGAACAGTCTCTTTCTTTCTTTCTTTCTTTCTTTCTTTCTTTCTTTCTTTCTTTCTTTCTTTCTTTCTTTCTTTCTTTTTCTTTCTTTCTTTCTTTCTTTCTGTCTATCTATTATCTATCTATCTATCTATCTATCTTTCTCTTTCTTTCTTTCTTTCTATTGATCCATCTATATATCTATTCACTATCCATTCAGTTATCAATATCTAATATCAATTGAACGATCCAATATCTAATTATCTATCTATCTATCTACCTATTATCTATCTATCTATCTATCTATCTATTATCTATCTATCTATTATCTATCTATCTATCTATCTATCTATCTATATATTATCTATCTATCTATCTATCTATCTATCTATCTATCTATCTATCTATTATCTATCTATCTATCTATTATCTATCTATTATCTATCTATCTATCTATCTATCTATCTATCTATTATCTATCTATCTATCTATTATCTATCTATTATCTATCTATCTATCTATCTATCTATTATCTATCTATTATCTATCTATCTATCTATCTATCTATCTATCTATCTATTATCTATCTATCTATCTATCTATCTATCTATCTATTTATCTATTATCTATCTATCTATCTATCTATCTATCTATCTATCTATCTATCTATTATCTATCTATCTATCTATCTATCTATCTATTATCTATCTATCTATCTATCTGTTTCTTTCTCTTATATTTCCCTCTATATTTCTATTTCTTTCCCTTTCTCTCTTTAAATCATTTGTTGGCCTATCTATTCTATCTAAATCTATATTTAGATACACAGAACACAGCAGCTATATGATGAGACTTTTGAACTATGCTGTGAGATTTCTATAGACTGCAACAGTGGCATCTGCAGGATAAAGGCCTGCACTGCATTTCATTTAATAAATCATTTTTATGTCACACAATGGCATTTAGAAATTCCATTTGCCAGTAAATAATGCATATTATTAAATAAAGATATATTTTTATGTAATATCAGAGGAAAGGTTAAATCAAGCTAATGTAAATATGTTATCCTGTTTTTAATACTTATTTACAAAAGAAAGAAAAAAAAAGGATTGGTGTTAAAGTGTTACTAAACCCCAGACCCCGCATTCACTATATCTGCTCTCCCCGGACACCGCATTCGCTATATCTGCTCTCCCTGGACCCCGCATTCACTATATCTGCTCTCCCCGGACCCTGCATTCACTATATCTGCTCTCCCCGGACCCCGCATTCGCTATATCTGCTCTCCCTGGACCCTGCATTCACTATATCAGCTCTCCCCGGATCCCGCATTCACTATATCCGCTCTCCTCAGACCCTGCATTCACTATATCCGGTCTCCCTGGACCCTGCATTCGCTATATCTGCTCTCCCCAGACCCCGCATTCGCTATATCTGCTCTCCCCGGACCCCGCATTCACTATATCCGCTCTCCCCGGACCCCGCATTCACTATATCCGGTCTCCCTGGACCCTGCATTCACTATATCCGCTCTCCCCGGACCCTGCATTCACTATATCCACTCTCCCCGGACCCCGCATTCACTATATCCGCTCTCCCCGGACCCTGCATTCACTATATCCGCTCTCCCGGACCCTGCATTCACTATATCTGGTCTCCCCAGACCCCGCATTCACTATATCCGCTCTCCCCGGACCCTGCATTCACTATATCCACTCTCCCCGGACCTCGCATTCACTATATCCGCTCTCCCCGGACCCCGCATTCACTAAATCTGGTCTCCGACAGTACACACATGGAAATGTAATTATTTTAGTAAATATTGACTGCTAAATAACATTTCTCATCAGTAGTATATAGCAGTCTTGTGACTTCTATCAGTGTCCAGCAGAGCACTGGTTAAAGATTGTAGGAGGAGTTTTCATTCTCCTCTGACTGTCCTATGAGGCTACATAACCCATGACCTCTGTTTGGACAACGCTGATTGGCCCTGTGCTGTTCACATGCACCCTCCTCAAATAAACTATCTAGCAATAAAGATTAAACTGAGCATGTGCAGAGTGCCTCCTAATGCTCGGTACTATCAGCAGATAGATAGGGGACAGTAGAAGAAGGGGAGGATCAGAGGAGACAGGACCAAACAGCTTTTTTCACAATGCGGAGGATTAACCCCTTAGGTTCCACCGTGAGTGTAACAAGTATGATTTACTGCATCTACAGACTGATTGTACTGTTGTGGGTTTAGTAACACTTTAAGGTAACAGGAAGGTTTGATGTAAAGATTACAGGGAGGGGTAGTGTTATAGGGAGGGGTAGTGTTATAGGGAGGGTTAGTGTTATAGGGAGGGTTAGTGTTATAGGGAGGGTTAGTGTTATAGGGAGGGTTAGTGTTAGGGCAATAGAAAAGGTTAGTGTTAGGGCTATGGTGAGAGTTAGTGTTAGATTTTGAAGAGGGTTAGTGTTAGGAAGGGTTATTGTTAGGGTTACAAGGAGGGGTAGTGTGTACCTTAAGTTGGTGCATTGCCCCGTGCCCCAAACATTTTATGCTAAAAAGAGAAAGGGTAACAGAGATCAGTGTTATGATAACAGGAAGGTTTAGTGTTAGGGTTACGAGGGGGAGGGGTAGCATTAGGATTACATGGATGGTTAGCTTTCAGGTTATAGACAAGGGTAGTGTTAGGATTAAAGGGGGTGTTAGTGTTAGAGCTTAAGGAAGGGATAGTGTTAGGGTTATAGGAAGGGGTAGTGTTAGGGTTACAGGAAGGGTAATGTTAGAGTTACGGGGAGGGTAGTGTTAGGGCTATAGGAAGGGTAGTGTTAGGGTTGCAGGGAGGGTAGTGTTAGGGCTAGAGGAAGGGTAGTGTTAGGGATACGAGGATGGTAGTGTTAGGGTTACGAGGAGGGTAGTGTTTGGTCTATAGGAAGGGTAGTATTAGGTCTATAGGAAGGGTAGTGTTAGGGTTACGGGGAGAGTAGTGTTAGGGTTATGGGGAGAGTAGTGTTAGCTCTATAGGAAGGGTAGTGTTAGGGTTACGGGGAGAGTAGTGTTAGGGTTATGGGGAGAGTAGTGTTAGCTCTATAGGAAGGGTAGTGTTAGGGTTACAGGACGGGTAGTGTTAGGGCTATAGGAAGGGTAGTGTTAGGGTTACAGGAAGGGTAGTGTTAGGGTCACATGAAGTGTAGTGTTATAGCTATAGGACGGGTAGCATTAGGGTTATGTTGAGGGTAGTGTTAAGGCTATAGGAAGGGTAGTGTTCGGGTGACAGGAAGGGTAGTGTTAGGGTTACAGGGAGGGTAGTTTTAGGGTTACAGGAAGGGTAGTGTTAGGGCTATAGGAAGGGTAGTGTTAGGGTTACAGGAAGGGTAGTGTTAGGGCTATAGGAAGGGTAGTGTTAGAGCTATAGGAAGGGTAGTGTTAGGGTTACAGGAAGGGTAGTGTTAGGGTTTCGGGGAGGGTAGTGTTAGGGCTATAGGAAGGGTAGTGTTAGGGTTACAGGAAGGGTAGTGTTAGGGCTATAGGAAGGGTAGTGTTAGAGCTATAGGAAGGGTAGTGTTAGGGTTACAGGAAGGGTAGTGTTAGGGTTTCGGGGAGGGTAGTGTTAGGGCTATAGGACGGGTAGTGTTAGGGTTACAGGAAGGGTAGTGTTAGGGTTATAGGAAGGGTAGTGTTAGGGTTATGGGGAGGGTAGTGTTAAGGCTATAGGAAGGGTAGTGTTATGGTTACAGGAAGGGCAGTCTTAGGGTTACAGGGAGGATAGTGTTAGGGTTACGGGGAGGGTAGTGTTAGGGCTATAGGACGGGTAGTGTTAGGGTTACAGGAAGGGTAGTGTTAGGGTTACAGGGACGGTTAGTGTTAGGGTTACAGGGACGGTCAGTGTGCACCATAAGTTAGTGAATCGCTCCATGCACCAAAAGGTTTATGCTGAAACCTACTAGCACCAGTGCAATGAAATCTAAAGTATGGCGTCAGCAAAGCTCCAGTTTGCCATTTGATCTTTTTGCCTAGGCTCCAGGTCACATGAGGCAGCCTTTATTTCTATCCATGCTATGAATAGGGTACTTGTGTTTTACCCAAAATAGGAATATGATTTGGCAATGGTGACACGAATGGTAGATTGTAGTGGGGGGTCCACTTTAGAGAACTGACCCATCTGTTCAGTCTCACTACATGTCTACGGTGATGGCAGAAACTAACAAGGCTTGGACTGTGATGGACTCCTCCACCTTCCCTCCTGTGTTCTCAGATGTGGCCCAGTAGATTGTTAGAATAAAAAGGTTCTCCTGAGGACACCACAGACCATGAATCCGCCGCTGTCACATGGCGGTTGTGCTGAGAGGTCATGGATCGTGCATTAAGAGCCAGAACACATCAAGCGTTGTGTTGGAGTTCAGTTTCTGTTGTGAGCGCTGAACAAGTAACATAAAAAAGCAATAACGCATAAAAGCAATTTACGTAACTCAGCAAACACCGAGATCTGACATTCAGTTGCAATCGGCCTGGAAACCTTGAAATCCTCCACACTTGACCTAGGAAGGTCCATGCTGCATGTCCATTAAAGGCACACTATCCTGAAAGGATCTGTCTGACCTAAATTGATAACTTGGTTATACGATGACCAGGGGCGGACTGACAACTCATGGGGCCCCCGGGCAATAGGGGATCATGGGGCCCGTGTCCTCGCCCACACTTAAAAAAGCCTATGAAAAAGCCAATGAAAGGTACTAGGGGCATCTCATGGGGCCCCCTACTGACCCCGGGCCCTGGGGCAGTGCCTGAGTGCTCGAAGGGTCAGTCCGCCCCTGACGATGACTAGTCCAAGGAAGAAAACCTACCCTCCACCAAAACTAATACCTTGTACCTTAAATCTGACCTCCAGCCTCCCCTTCAGTCTTGCACAGTTGTACCGACTCCTCTCCTGGACTAAGATGGCTAACTCGGATTTCACTGCACACTGCAAGCTTCTCACAATGTGCATTAGAAGCTGCTGCAAGTCTGATAGAGCTTCACCTCATTTCCTGGCTGGGGGATGTCCAGCACCATCTAGCTCTTTCCTCCCCAGCCTTACTGTCTCTGACCCGAGGGCCAGATCTAGCCTACCTAGTCTGGGGGTGCAGTATAAAAGTCAGGAGGCACAATGTTAACAGTGTAACAGAAATACAGAGAGACAGTATTCCCCATTCACTCAGTACGCTTCTGTGAGTCAGAAACAACGTCTGACAGGTAGTGCAGAGACAGTGCAGGAATGAACAGGGAATGCTAGTATGTATTAGGTTCTCATAAGATTAGGATGTTTAAAGAGAACATGTCCTTACTTATACCAAGTGCTCCCTTACATCAAATGTCCACATCAGAGTTCCCCCTTACATCAATTGTCCACATCAGAGTTCCCCCTTACATCAATTGTCTTCATCAGAGAGCCCCCTTACATCAATTGTCCACATCAGAGTTCCCCCTTACATCAATTGTCCACATCAGAGTTCCCCCTTACATCAATTGTCTTCATCAGAGAGCCCCCTTACATCAACTGTTCCCATCAGAGTGCCCCCTTACATCATAATGCCCTCTTATATCAATTGTCTCCATCAGAGTGCTCCCTTACCTCAATTGTCTTCACCAGAGTGTCTCCTTACATCAAATGTCCACATCAGTGTGCCCCCTTACATCAAATGTCCACATCACAGTGCCCCCTTACATCAATTGTCTTCATCAGAGAGCCCCCTTACATAATTTGTCCCTACCAGAGTGCCCTTTACATCAATTGTCCCCATCATAGTGCCCCTTATATCAATTGTCTCCATCAGAGTGCTCCCTTACATCAACTGTCCATATTAGAGTGCCCCCTTACATCAACTGCTCCCATCAGAGTGCCCCCTTACATCAACTGCTCCCATCAGAGTGCCCCATTTCATCAACTGTTCCCATCAGAGTGCCCCCTTACATCAACTGCTCCCATCAGAGTGCCCCCTTACATCAACTGCTCCCATCAGAGTGCCCCCTTACATCAACTGCTCCCATCAGAGTGCCCCATTTCATCAACTGTTCCCATCAGAGTGCCCCCTTACATCAACTGCTCCCATCAGAGTGCCCCCTTACATCAACTGCTCCCATCAGAGTGCCCCCTTTCATCAACTGTTCCCATCAGAGTGCCCCCTTACATCAGTTGTTCCCATCAGAGCACCCCCTTACATCAGCTGTTCCCATCAGAGTGCCCCCTTACATCAATTGTTCCCATCAGAGTGCCCCCTTACATCAATTGTTCCCATCAGAGCGCCCCCTTACATCAAATGTCTCCATCAGAGTCCCCCTTACATCAAATTTCCCCATCAGAGTCCCCCTTACATCAACTGTTCCCATCAGAGTGCCTTATGGATCACTAGATGCCCTCTTAGAGACCTGGAGGAGGGCACAACTAAAGTCTGGGGGGCACAGCTACAATCTGGGGTGGGGCACAGCTACAATCTGGGGTGGGGCACAGCTACAATCTGGGGTGGGGCACAGCTACAATCTGGGGTGGGGCACAGTTCCCCCCCTCCAAATCCAAGCCTGTCTGGCCCACCCATTTAATTCCTCCTTCACTCATGGTGGGCACTACCTAGGGTGGATGGCATACATCCTGCCTAGGAACACCCATATCTCTATATTGACATTCACCCATCATAGCATTTTGCATAACTCTCCCAAACTTGGCAAATCTCTGGATCTCCGCAATGTTGTTGAAGGTCTTCCTGATCTCTCATCATCTTCCAGTAATGTTCTTCTGCTCTTGAAGCGTACGCACCACTCAAAACACCTCGAACGACTCATTGGAGCATCGCGGTCAACTTGCCGAATCACGTCAAACATCCCTGTGGCAGGTTTGCCCAATTGGTTTGCCCAATTTTCACACAGAATTTCAGATTTGGTCTTTGCTCTAACTCGCTGTCCATGATGAAATAACAGGCGTGGTAAGAATAGCACCAGTTGCACAGCTCCCGATGTACACAGGGCGATGTCTTTTGGCACACTGGCGGTCGGTGCGCCATGTGACTGTGCATGTAGCCTTATGCTGCCATCTGCTGGCATGTTACAAAACTAGTCTCTAAACTTTTTGATAGCACTCTATATATATATTTATATATATATATATATATATATATATATATATATATATATATATATAATTTATTGATTTCAGGTATTTATATAGCGCCGGCAATTTACGCAGCGCTTTACATATGTAATGTTTATTCACATCTATACACTTTATTGAGGGAAAATGGCAGAGTGAAGTTACTGTAATTCCAAAATAATCAAGAAAAAAAAACTCTGCAGTATTAGAAAAACAAAATGTTACAGCGCCGTACAAGCCAGCTTATAAATCAAAGTCATTTGAAGGTGGATTACCCCTTTAATTTATGATTGCAATTGACATTGACACAAACCCTCCTGACAATGAGACGCAATCATGTTTGTATTCTGCTAAATCTAACTCGACCTTGGCCGTACGCTCGCTGCACATTACCCCAAATATTAATGAATTTTTGATAAGCATACATGTTGACATGAATACCTAGTCGATGAAAACGTAAGAGAAACCTCGCACTACGTGCCTCCGACACGCAATAAGAATTTATAGGCTCTTGCAAAATTTATAGACTTGATACCGGGTTGAACCTATACCGGGGTTTGAAGTCTAGCATTCCATAAATTACACATGCTTTCTCAAGATTGCCAAATCCCAGGTTGCCACGGAGAACGGTTAACCACTTTGCTCCCGCGATAAAGTCGCCGTCATTTTGTGTCATTTATTCTTATTTAAAAAAAAAAAAAAAATAATATATATATATATGTGTGTAAACAGAAGTGCGAGCGCCTTAAAAATAAAAATAGGAAGCTACTATGCACAAAAAAATAACCAATATCACCTTGGATCATAAATAGTATATAAAAAGGTGCGGCGCTAAAATAATTATAATAATATTATCAGTAAATCAATAAAATCAATGGATGATATCCAATACAAGTAAAATGATAAAAATAGTTCCAGTAAAAAATAAATTAGATAAAGGTGACTCTTGTGCTCTGGTAACTCTGGACCCGGTATCAGTGCAATAATGGTGAAAGTAATGCGCACTCACCAGATGCGCATGTATAATGCGCTTTATGTTAATAATCCAGATGTCATCAGAAAGGAGAGGGTCAGGAACTAGAAGGTCTTCCCTCTATGGGATGGTGGGTCATCAGACTGGATCCTTTAGGGCTTTACAGGTGGTCCTCGTCCTCTGGGGTTCCCCTTTAAAGAACCTGATATTGCTCCCTGGCAGGGGTGGACTGACAACTCATGGGGCAATAGGGGATCATGGGACCCCTGTGTCCTTGCCCAAACTCAAAAAAGCCTATAAAAAAGGTACCAGGGACATCTTATGGGGCCCCCTACTGACCCCGGGCCTTCGAGCAGTGCCCGAGTTTCCAAATGGTCAGTCCGCCCCTGCTCCCTGGGTATGCAGATATCCACTGCAGGTATGATGATCCGTCCTGAGGCAGTGAGTCTGAAAATTTAGAGAGCTTCCCCAGGGGGTAGGAACAAGGATACGTCCATACTGTAGTAAGTAAGAACAATTTTATTGTGATCAGATGCATCAAAGGGTAAAAACAGCAGACAGTAATCGATCAGGACTAACCATCCGATTTTTAAAGATGGCCGCCGGAGCTCCACGTTGCTCTGGCGGCATGACGTCACGACGTGATGTGGCTCCTCCTGACGCGTGTCGTGCTCAAACACGTCTTCAGAGGGGGGGTCGCCAATGAATGGAACTATTTTTATCATTTTACTTGTATTGGATATCATCCATTGATTTTATTGATTCACTGATAATATTATAATTATTTTAGCGCTGCACCTTTCTATATACCGGTACTATATATATATATGTTTTGGCCTTGGACCCTTTGTTTCTTGGGGAATTTTTACAATGAAGCATTGGTGCCCATATGACAGAAGCACGAGAAATTTTATTTATTATAGGTACTTATATAGCGCCGTCAATTTACGCAGCGCTTTACATATATATTGTATATTCACATCAGTCCCTAACCCTCAAGGGGCGTACAATCTAAGGTCCCTAACCCTCAAGGAGTGTACAATCTAAGGTCCCTAACCCTCAAGGGGCGTACAATCTAAGGTCCCTAACCCTCTAGGGGCGTACAGTCTAAGGTCCCTAACCCTCAAGGAGTGTACAATCTAAGGTCCCTAACTCACATTCATACATACACATACTAGGGACAACTTAGACAGGAGCCAATTTACCTACCAGCATGTCTTTGGAGTGTGGGAGGAAACTGGAGTACATGGAGAAAACCCACGCAGTCACACGGAGAACATGCAAACTCCAGGCAGGTGGTGCCAGGGTTGGGATTCAAACCAGCGACCTGAGTACTGCCAGGCAGAAGTGCTAACCATTTAGCCACTATATGGCTTCCATTTGGCAGTAAGCCGTAAAAAATGATTTACAGGTAAGCCAAAAATCTAAATTTCTTTATTGCACATCAAGGGACACAGACCAAGTTTTTTCATCCTTATAAACAGGAATGTTCAAAAGCACCGAATATGAAGGGAGGGCACAACCGGAGCAAGCCAACAGGCCCGATAAACAAAAAGAAACATCACGTAAAACACTGCAACCAAAAGGTAGCATCCTCAGAAATGACATTGATATAATTTTTCTAGGCTAAAAGAACAGAGTCACAAGACATTAGACTGCTTAAAGCAGATAAGAAGTGTTTGTGACATCTAGAAATGTTACATTAGACTTCCTAAATTACCGTATTTTTCGCTCCATAAGACGCACCTAGGTTTTAGAGGCAGAAAACAGGAAAAAAAATATTCTAAACCAATGGACTGCAGACATAGTACAGGAGATGACCAGAGACTGCAGACAAAGTACAGGAGATGACCAGAGACTGCAGACATAGTACAGGAGATGACCAGAGACTGCGGACATAGTACAGGGGATGACCAGAGACTGAGGACACAGTACAGGAGATGAGCAGAGACTGCGGACACAGTACAGGAGATGACCAGAGACTGCAGACACAGTACAGGAGATGAGCAGAGACTGTGGACATAGTACAGGAGATGATCAGAGACTGCGGACATAGTACAGGAGATGACCAGAGACTGCGGACACAGTACAGGAGATGACCAGAGACTGCGGACATAGTACAGGAGATGACCAGAGACTGCGGACATAGTACAGGAGATGGTCAGACTACGGACACAGTACAGGAGATGACCAGAGACTGCGGACAGCACAGGAGATGACCAGAGACTGCGGACATAGTACAGGAGATGACCAGAGACTGCGGACATAGTACAGGAGATGACCAGAGACTGCGGACACAGTACAGGAGATGACCAGAGACTGAGGACACAGTACAGGAGATGAGCAGAGACTGCGGACACAGTACAGGAGATGAGCAGAGACTGTGGACATAGTACAGGAGATGATCAGAGACTGCGGACATAGTACAGGAGATGACCAGAGACTGCGGACACAGTACAGGAGATGACCAGAGACTGCGGACATAGTACAGGAGATGACCAGAGACTGCGGACATAGTACAGGAGATGGTCAGACTACGGACACAGTACAGGAGATGACCAGAGACTGCGGACAGCACAGGAGATGACCAGAGACTGCGGACATAGTACAGGAGATGACCAGAGACTGCGGACATAGTACAGGAGATGACCAGAGACTGCGGACACAGTACAGGAGATGACCAGAGACTGCGGACATAGTACAGGAGATGACCAGAGACTGCGGACACAGTACAGGAGATGACCAGAGACTGCGGACATAGTACAGGAGATGACCAGAGACTGCGGACAGCACAGGAGATGACCAGAGACTGCAGACATAGTACAGGAGATGACCAGAGACTGCAGACAAAGTACAGGAGATGACCAGAGACTGCAGACATAGTACAGGAGATGACCAGAGACTGCGGACATAGTACAGGGGATGACCAGAGACTGAGGACACAGTACAGGAGATGACCAGAGACTGCGGACATAGTACAGGAGATGACCAGAGACTGTGGACATAGTACAGGAGATGACCAGAGACTGCAGACATAGTACAGGAAATGACCAGAGACTGCAGACATAGTACAGGAGATGACCAGAGACTGCAGACATAGTACAGGAGATGACCAGAGACTGCAGACAAAGTACAGGAGATGACCAGAGACTGCGGACATAGTACAGGAGATGACCAGAGACTGCGGACATAGTACAGGGGATGACCAGAGACTGAGGACACAGTACAGGAGATGACCAGAGACTGCGGACATAGTACAGGAGATGACCAGAGACTGTGGACATAGTACAGGAGATGAGCAGAGACTGTGGACATAGTACAGGAGATGATCAGAGACTGCGGACATAGTACAGGAGATGACCAGAGACTGCGTACACAGTACAGGAGATGACCAGAGACTGCGGACATAGTACAGGAGATGACCAGAGACTGCGGACATAGTACAGGAGATGGTCAGACTACGGACACAGTACAGGAGATGACCAGAGACTGCGGACAGCACAGGAGATGACCAGAGACTGCGGACAAAGTACAGGAGATGACCAGAGACTGTGGACAGTACAGGAGATGACCAGAGACTGCGGACACAGTACAGGAGATGAGCAGAGACTGTGGACATAGTACAGGAGATGATCAGAGACTGCGGACATAGTACAGGAGATGACCAGAGACTGCGGACACAGTACAGGAGATGACCAGAGACTGCAGACATAGTACAGGAGATGACCAGAGACTGCGGACACAGTACAGGAGATGACCAGAGACTGCGGACATAGTACAGGAGATGACCAGAGACTGCGAACACAGTACAGGAGATGACCAGAGACTGCGGACACAGTACAGGAGATGACCAAAGACTGCGGACATAGTACAGGAGATGACCAGAGACTGCGGACATAGTACAGGAGATGAGCAGAGACTGCGGACATAGTACAGGAGATGACCAGAGACTGCGGACATAGTACAGGAGATGACCAGAGACTGCGGACATAGTACAGGAGATGACCAGAGACTGCGGACACAGTACAGGAGATGACCAGAGACTGCGGACATAGTACAGGAGATGACCAGAGACTGCGGACATAGTACAGGAGATGACCAGAGACTGCGGACAGCACAGGAGATGACCAGAGACTGTGGACAGTACAGGAGATGATCAGAGACTGCGGACATAGTACAGGAGATGACCAGAGACTGCGGACATAGTACAGGAGATGACCAGAGACTGCAGACACAGTACAGGAGATGACCAGAGACTGCAGACATAGTACAGGAGATGACCAGAGACTGCGGACATAGTACAGGAGATGACCAGAGACTGCGGACATAGTACAGGAGATGACCAGAGACTGCGGACACAGTACAGGAGATGACCAGAGACTGCGGACATAGTACAGGAGATGACCAGAGACTGCGGACATAGTACAGGAGATGACCAGAGACTGCGGACATAGTACAGGAGATGACCAGAGACTGCGGACATAGTACAGGAGATGACCAGAGACTGCGGACATAGTACAGGAGATGACCAGAGACTGCGGACATAGTACAGAAGATGACCAGAGACTGCGGACATAGTACAGGAGATGACCAGAGACTGCGGACACAGTACAGGGGATGACCAGAGACTGCGGACACAGTACAGGGATGACCAGAAACTGCGGACAGTACAGGGATGACCAGAGACTGCGGACAGCACAGGGATGACCAGAGACTGCGGACATAGTACAGGAGATGACCAGAGACTGCAGACAGTACAGGAGATGACCAGAGACTGCGGACATAGTACAGGAGATGACCAGAGACTGCAGACACAGTACAGGAGATGACCAGAGACTGTGGACATAGTACAGGGGATGACCAGAGACTGCGGGCATAGTACAGGAGATGACCAGAGACTGCGGACATAGTACAGGAGATGACCAGAGACTGCGGACATAGTACAGGAGATGACCAGAGACTGCGGACATAGTACAGGAGATGACCAGAGACTGCGGACATAGTACAGGAGATGACCAGAGACTGCGGACATAGTACAGGAGATGACCAGAGACTGCGGACATAGTACAGGAGATGACCAGAGACTGCGGACATAGTACAGAAGATGACCAGAGACTGCGGACATAGTACAGGAGATGACCAGAGACTGCGGACACAGTACAGGGGATGACCAGAGACTGCGGACATAGTACAGGAGATGACCAGAGACTGCGGACACAGTACAGGGATGACCAGAAACTGCGGACAGTACAGGGATGACCAGAGACTGCGGACATAGTACAGGAGATGACCAGAGACTGCAGACAGTACAGGAGATGACCAGAGACTGCGGACACAGTACAGGAGATGACCAGAGACTGCGGACATAGTACAGGAGATGACCAGAGACTGCGGAAATAGTACAGGAGATGACCAGAGACTGCGGACACAGTACAGGGATGACCAGAGACTGCGGACATAGTACAGGAGATGACCAGAGACTGCGGACATAGTACAGGAGATGACCAGAGACTGCGGACATAGTACAGGAGATGACCAGAGACTGCAGACATAGTACAGGAGATGATCAGAGACTGCGGACATAGTACAGGAGATGACCAGAGACTGCGGGCACAGTACAGGAGATGACCAGAGACTGCGGACATAGTACAGGAGATGACCAGAGACTGCGGACATAGTACAGGAGATGACCAGAGACTGCGGACACAGTACAGGAGATGACCAGAGACTGCGGACATAGTACAGGAGATGACCAGAGACTGCGGACAGCACAGGAGATGACCAGAGACTGTGGACAGTACAGGAGATGATCAGAGACTGCGGACAGTACAGGACATGACTGCTGACCTTTGGGAAGGGGGGTACCTGAATCTGACAGGTACTCGCTCTTACTTCTGCGGAGTTGTTCTTTAGTTAGTGTCAGCTCTGCAGCGGGACCTTACCTGTTCCTCTATCCAGCACCACGCTGTCTTCCTGGCTTCTGTAGTGTGGGCGGCTCGGCTTTTACAGCCGGGTGCCAAGTGCGCATGAGCGAGAAGCGCTGCGCTTTGTGATTAGTCCGGCGGCTTCTGGGACCTGTCATGTGTCCCAGGTGCCGCCTTACCATTCACAA
Source organism: Staurois parvus (assembly GCF_062004578.1). NCBI lineage: Eukaryota > Metazoa > Chordata > Amphibia > Anura > Ranidae > Staurois > Staurois parvus. The sequence continues at coordinate 528,716 of NW_028318527.1, forward strand.
AGCACACCGCTTCTCGCTCATGCGCACTTGGCACCCGGCTGTAAAAGCCGAGCCGCCCACACTACAGAAGCCAGGAAGACAGCGTGGTGCTGGATAGAGGAACAGGTAAGGTCCCGCTGCAGAGGTGAGCGGCCGGCCCTGTATTCTGACACAGCGGCGGTGGAAACACCGGACCGGCCGCTCCATATTCGCTCCATAAGACGCACTGACATTTTCCCCCCCTTTTTTGGGGGGAAAAAAGTGCGTCTTATGGAGCGAAAAATACGGTATATAAGAACTTGTTTGTGAATTTAAAAATGTTTAAAGTTAGAAATCTGTAAGTTAAGGGTAGATAAGAAGCTGATTTGTGGCAAAAGTGTGATATTACGAGATAAGAAGTTGTTTGCCAGTAATGTGGCTGGACTCTGTTATCCTCAAGGGACTTTTCCGCTGGCTTCTCCTGTTGTGGGCGTGGCGCCCGCCCATTTCTGGAAAGATGCCAGAAACAGGGTATGTAACGGGAAGCTTGAACGCGGTCAAGTTGCGAGCCTTCCTATGCGGCAAGGGGACGCACTGACGCTGGGATTTTTGCCAAGGCTATATGGGCTCATCGAATTGGTCATGTTTAAGGCTTCTCTGCGACCCCCTGTGCATTATGGTTCCGATGGGGTCTGTTTCTTCCCGTCTTCCCGTAGCTTTGGTAATTTATTAATTCTATGCTGTGACGCTGTCAAAAGATGTGTCTATTTCAGGGGTGGGCAACTGTGGCCCTCCAGCTGTTGTAGAACTATAAGTCCCATGAGGCATTGCAAAACGGACAGTTACAAGCATGACTCCCAAAGGCAGAGGCATGATGGGACTTGTAGTTCACCAACAGCTGGAGGGCCACAGTTGCCCACCCCCGGTCTATTTCATGCTGTAATGCTCACATTATTATTGATGTGTGTTATTATGCAGATTGTGATGTCTATAAGATATAAATGTACCTGTGTATTGTGTGTGTGATTTGTTTTTGTTTTTTGTGTCCAGCATTGCATTACAAATATAAATTGATATACATATTTAATTTACTTCCAGGAACCTAAAGTTCTTAGTTTGTTTAAAGGGATTTTAAAGAGTACTTACGTTACTACAGGAGTCGGTTTTATATGGCTTTCACATGCTTGCTTGCTGTACCATATTGCCATGACTCTATTACATATGCAGATTTTTTGTATTCTCCCTCTAGTGGTTGTTTGCTGTATGTCAGGCAGTTGAGTTACCATTCCTGCAAAACAGTTGAGGCTATAAGCACAGGTGTCAAACTGGCGGCCCTAAGGCTGTTGCCAAACTACAAGTCCCATGAGGCATTGCACGATTGACAGTTACAAGCATTACTCCAAAAGGCAGAGGCTTGATGGGACTTGTAGTTTTGCAACAGCTGGAGGGCTGGCAGTTTGACCCCCCTGCTATAGGGTATGTCACACATCCTGCAAGGAAAAAATGCTCTACCACCAATTACCTGGGAGACTGGGAACCAGTGCTCTAGCTCAAATATCTTTGAAATGTAGCAGCAATCTTCTAATACAGAGGTCTCCAAACTGCGACTCAGGGTCAGATGTGGCCCTTTGCTTGCTTTTTTTTCTAGCCTTTGAGACAATAGTTAATTTCAATAATAGGACCTAATTTCCCCCATTGACACCAATGATGGGCACAATTCCTCCCAATGACACCAACGATGGGGCACAATTCCTCTCACTGACACCAACGATGGGGTACAATTCCTCTCACTGACACCAACGATGGGGCACAATTCCTCCCGAAGACACCAACGATGGGGCAAAATTCCTCCTAATGACACCAACGATGGGGCACAATTCCTCTCACTGACACCAACGATGGGGCACAATTCCTCCCGAAGACACCAATGTTGGGGCACAATTCCTCCCAGTGACAACAATGATGGGGAGCAATGACACCAATGATGGGGCAACATTTCTCTCAATGACACAAACAATGGGGAACAATTCCTCTCACTGATACCAAATCGGGGCACTGTTTACTCCAACTGATGAAGGGACATTTTCTACTCCCAATGGCCACAGTCCTTCCCCCTTCTAAAGTCTTAAGGACTATAAACTATCCCTTTGTTGCAAGGAAGAGGAGGAACCAGGACAGGTTTAGGATCAGGATCAGGTACAAGGGAAGCAGAAATAACTCAGCAGGGTGCAGGATAAAGGATGAATGGCCAAGGAAACTTTTGGAGCAGGATAAATGGCAAGCAGCATCTGATATAGCACAGCAAAGTAACTGATTACTAGAAGATGACGCAAAGCGTACTAGCAGAGTAGAGACTAAATACCCTCCCAGCAACCACCATCAGGTGGAGACTGATTACTAGAAATTACTGGCTGCTGGGAGACACCTGCTGGTGGACACTGAAACTACAACTTTCTGCTTTGGGAAGCACAGTGCCACCAGCAGGTGACCCAGATCTTGACACTCTGAAATACTTTTTAGGTTTCAAGGAACCCCTGCTAAAACGAATTCCTTGGGGGTCAGTGGGAAAAATCCCCCCCCCTCCCCTTTCAGTGGTGGTCAGAATGCCACCCGTACAGGAAGCAAAAAAGATCATTGGCGTAATGATGTTGACTCTCCCAAAAGGCATTGGACCCAGAATTATGGAGGTACCATCAAATGGAAGGTCAATTAACCACATCCCAAGGAACCCCTGGCAACCTCTGGAGGAAACTTAATGTTCATAGGTTTTTATAGGTAAAGTTGATCCAGGGAATTGTTGGTTCTGGCCGGCTCCGTGGATTGCTTTAAAAAAGTCCTGGATTCTTTCTTGGATACACAGAATATAACTGGATATAACATTTATAGGTAAAGTTGATCCAGGGAATATCCGATTGCCTCTCGGGGGATCAGGAAGGAATTTTTTTTCCCTGCAGGAGCAAATTGGATCGTGCTTTGATGGGTTTTTTTTGCCTTCCTCTGGATCAACTGTGGGTGTAGGAGTATAACTTTTTTTTTTTTTAGTGGTTGAACTGGATGGACTTTTGTCTTTTTTCAGCCAGACTAACTATGTAACTATGTTCACAGGAACAGAAACCAATGGAGAATCTGCCAATGGAGAATCTGGAGGAACAGAATCTTCCAATGGAGAAACCTGTCCGGTGACAAGTGTCTAAGAGAGATCTCTTTACTTCCTGTTTTTTCTTTTGGATAGGAAATGAAAGGAAAATCTTGTTGGGACAAAAAAAAACTATGGCCGGGGTCTAAACCCTTCCCTTCCGAAACTACAAGAAAAGAAGGTTTTGACTTGGAACACACCTGGGGGAAGCATGAAAAAGAGGCTTTGTCTTCTAAAAACTATTGCAACCCAAATTTCTTTTGTCTCCCAATTTTAGATGATAAATTGAAAATACTTTTAAATATTCCAGCCGACATAAAAGAACATCGCCTTGGAGTTTTTATCGTTTCTTTCTATTTCTGCTGAAATTTATCTAGATTAGAGAGAACTCCCCCGTGCCCTCTCCTCTTGGAGGCGGCAGTGATTAAGCACTTAAATTGATTAATCAAATTTCCTGTGATGAAAACTACTGTCATTCATTAATATGATGCTGCTTATAAATAAGAGATTGCAAATACAGGAGACAAACATGTTGACAGATCGTGCGTGCCGCCATGCATACTAATAAAGAGTTACCCCTGGACTCTGAAAGGTATTTAGCTGGAGGCTCAGACAAAAAAAAAAAAAAAGGGGGACAATGTTTCCCAATAGATGTAATTAAAAGTAGGCTTAGGTACGCGTTTCCTACGGAGAGAGAATGCTGGCGAGGACGTCGGACTTGTGAGCGACTGTTTTAAAGCGCTGTTCTGCTCAGAATCTTTTTCTTTGAAGATAAATTCTGCTTTTGATTTAAATTACAGAAAAATGTATACCGGTAATTGCTACACAAGGCATCTTGTAATTTGATATAAAATCATCTATATATACTATACATAGTTAGTCTGGCTGAAAAAAGACAAATGTCCGTCCAGTTCAACCATTAAAAAAAAAAAAAAGTTATAATCCTACATAGTTTGGCTGAAAAAAGATAAAAGTCCATCCAGTTCAACCATTAAAAAAAAAAAAAAAAAAAAAGTTATCCTACATAGTTTGGCTGAAAAAAAGACAAAAGTCCATCCAGTTCAACCATTAAAAAAAAAAAAAAAAAAAAGTTATCCTACATAGTTTGGCTGAAAAAAAGACAAAAGTCCATCCAGTTCAACCATTACAAAAAAAAAAGTTATAATCCTACACCCACAGTTGATCCAAAGGAAGGCAACCCCCCCCCCCCCCCAACAAATCATGATCCAATTTGCTCTGCAGGGAAAAAAGACAAAAGTCCATCCAGTTCAACCATTAAAACAAAAAAAGTTACAATCCTACACCCACAGTTCATCCAGAGGAAGGCAAAAAAGAAACCCCAACAAATCATGATTCAATTTGCTCTGCAGGGAAAAAAGACAAAAGTCCATCCAGTTCAACCATTAAAAAAAAAAAAAGTTATAATCCTACATAGTTTGGCTGAAAAAAGACAAAAGTCCATCCAGTTCAACCATTAAAACAAAAAAAGTTATAATCCTACACCCACAGTTGATCCAGAGGAAGGCAAAACCCCCAGCAAAGCACGATCCAATTTGCTCTGCAGGGAAAAAAATCCTTCCTGATCCCCCGAGAGGCAATCGGATATTCCCTAGATCAACTTTCCCTATAAATGTTATATCCAGTTATATTCTGTGTCGGCTGGAATATTTAAAAGTATTTTCAATTTCTCATCTAAAATTGGGAGACAAAAGAAATTTGGTTTGCAATAGTTTTTAGAAGACAAAGCCTTTTTTTCATGCTTCCCCCAGGTGTATTTCATGTCAAAACCTTTTTTTCTTGTAGTTTCAGAAGGGAAGGGTGTAGACCCCGGCCATAGTTTTTTTTTTTTTGTCCCATCAAGATTTCCCTTCACTTCCTATCCACCCCAAAAAAAAACAGGAAGTAAAGGGATCTCTCTTAGACACTTGTCACCAGACAGGTTTCTCCATTGGAAGATTTCTCTGTTTCTGTGAACATAGTTAGTCTGGCTGAAAAAAAGACAAAAGTCCATCCAGTTCAACCATTAAAAAAAAAAAAAAAGCTATAATCCTACACCCACAGTTGATCCAGAGGAAGGCAAAAAACCCAGCAAAGCACAATCCAATTTGCTCCTGCAGGGAAAAAATTCCTTCCTGATCCCCCGAGAGGCAATCGGATATTCCCTGGATCAACTTCACCTATAAATGTTGTAATCAGTTATATTCTGTGTATCCAAGAAAGAATCCAGGACTTTCCTGCAGCAATCCACTGAGCTGGCCACAACCAACCCTTGAGGGAGTCTATTCCACATTCTCACATACATACAGAATATAATGCTAATTATTTATTTATTTGGAGGTCTTTAGCTATTGACTCTGCAGACAGTTGGCGACTTCTGCGCACTGTGCGCTTCAGCATGCGCTGACCCCGCCCTGTCATGTGACGTGGCCTACCACTCGGTGGCTGAGTGGCTGTTGTTCCCAGTTGCTTCCACTTTGTTATAATCCCACTAACAGTTGAGCGTGGAATATTTAGTAGCCAGGAAATGTCACGGATGGACTTATTGCCAAGGTGGCCACCTATCACGGGACCACGCTTGGAGTCACTGAGCTCCTGAGAGCGACCCATTCTTTCACCAATGTTTGTAGAAGCAGTCTGCATGCCTAGGGGCTTGATTGTATACACCTGTGTCCATGGAGGGGATTGGAACACCTGAATCACATGATTGGGAGGGGATTGGAACACCTGAATCACATGATTGGGAAGGGATTGGAACACCTGAATCACATGATTGGGAGGGGATTGGAACACCTGAATCACATGATTTGGAGGGCGGTGCCAATACTTTTGGCAATATAGTGTATCTTCTAACACTATGCATACTTACCTTCCAGCCCTTTTCTTAAATGTTTCCACTTCACTGCTCTCCCTGCAACATCACTGCTCTCCCTGCACCTTTACTGCTCTCACTTTCCACTTCAGTGCTCTCCCTTCCACTTTAATGGCTCTCCTTTCCACTTCCCTGCTCTACTTGCCACTTCCCTGCTTTCTCTGCCATTTCACTACTCTCCCTTCCACTCTACTGCTCTCCATTCCACTTTTTCGCTTTCCCCACCACTTCATTGCTCTCCCTGACTTTCATTGCTCTCCCTTCCTTTTCATTGCTGTCTTCATCACTTTACTGCTCTCCCTACCACTCCATTGCTCTCCTTTCTACTTCACTGCTTTCCCTGCCACTTCACTACTCTCCCTGCCACTTCACTACTCTCCCTGCCACTTCATTGCTCTCCCTGCCACTTCACTACTCTCCCTGCCACTTCACTACTCTCCCTGCCACTTCATTGCTCTCCCTGCCACTTCACTACTCTCCCTGCCACTTCACTGCTCTCCCTGCCACTTCACTACACTTCCCGCCACTGTGGAAAATATAAGTGAACCCCCCTCCCACAAATACCCACCGGAATAACTGTCCCGTTTAGAATTTCTCAACTAGTAACTGGTAACTACTCAAAATTTTGGATTTACCCACCTCTTTTATTCCTGTTAACATTGGTTCCCCCGCCCAGGGGCGGACTGACCATTGCAGCACTCGGGCACTGCCCTAGGGCCCGGGGTCAGTAGGGGGCCCCATGAAATGCCCCTGGTACCTTTCATAGGCTGTTTTGGGTGTGGTTTGAGTGGGGGTGAAGACACAGGGGCCCCATGATCCCCTATTGTCCGAGGGCCCCATGAGTTGCCAGTCCGCCCTGCCCCCGACCAAAAAAATTAAAAATATAATGTGATAATGACTCAAAATACGCACTCGCTGGAAATATATTATCCTATACAGCGAGCAGTCAAAACTCAGCCTGATCAAATGTATTGAAAATCTGTTAATGGCGGCATCGGAGAAGATATACAACCCGACATTTAGGGGAAGCGAAGGGCGCGAACAGCTACCCTGCTCCCGCCGGTGCTTCCACTTCCCCGAGTCAGATAGAGAGAAAATAGCAAAACAAACATTTTGCAACAAATTAAATCAGCAGATCTTATCTAGGCAGCCACAGGCAAGTAGGCACAATTACAGTGGCAATTACTATGTACGCTTTACAACAATAGCGCGCGAGAGAGAGAGGGGAGAGAGAAAAAAAAAAAAACCTACAGCACTATGAAGATCAAATGAAGCCGCTCAGTTCATCCATATTGTTTTGTGGCGCTTGGCTTTTGTGAAATGAGATAGAATATGTCAGTTTATAATGAATTTACTTGCGCATTTAAACCCTGTGGCTAATCTTGTACTTTGTGCATAAATGTAGTACACTGGGGTGTATTACAACAACGCTTTCATTCCCTTTTTTTCAGTCTTTTTTTTTTTTTTAAATAAAGTGCAGTAGGCCTTGTATAACTGCAGAAACTATTGGTGTTGCCCGTAGCAACCCCATTCTCACGCTCGCGGGTTCCGCTTAGAAATGTATCACCTTTTTTGGTTGTTGTAGGTGGTGAAGACGCACACCTTGAAGCGAACCTGTTCCCGTCGGGTTATCTTAATGGTTAGATATTAGAATTCTCCTCTGCAAGCTGCTCCTCTTCACTGCCACTTCAAACCGCCAAACTGCCACTTCTTGGCCCTTGTACGGCAATGAAGAAAGCCACTGCGCACCAGCGGGATCACTGGTGTTCATATTTATGGGGAAGAATTTCCACAAGCTTGACACTGGCAGCCCTCGTCTAGGACCACCCCCCTCAGAGCGCCGGTCCTAGATGAGGGTGGTCATTGTCAAGCTTGATACCAATGATGGGGCACTATTCCTCCCACTGATACCAATGATGGGGCACTATTCCTCCCACTGATACCAATGATGGGGCACTATTCCTCCCACTGATACCAATGATGGGGCACTATTCCTCCCACTGACACCAATGATGGGGCACTATTCCTCCTACTGACACCAATGATGGGGCACTATTCCTCCCGCTGACACCAATGATGGGGCACTATTCCTCCCACTGATACCAATGATGGGGCACTATTCCTCCCACTGATACCAATGACGGGGCACTATTCCTCCTACTGACACCAATGATGGGGCACTATTCCTCCCACTGACACCAATGATGGGGCACTGTTCCTCCCACTGATATCAATGATGGGGCACTATTCCTCCCACCAATACCAATGATGGGACACTATTCCTCCCACTGACACCAATGATGGGGCACTATTCCTCCCACTGATACCAATGATGGGACACTATTCCTCCCACTGATATCAATGATGGGGCACTATTCCTCCCACCAATACCAATGATGGGGCACTATTCCTCCCACTGACACCAATGATGGGGCACTGTTCCTCCCACTGATACCAATGATGGGACACTATTCCTCCCACTGATACCAATGATGGGGCACTATTCCTCCCACCAATACCAATGATGGGGCACTATTCCTCCTACTGATACCAATGATGGGGCACTATTCCCCCCACTGATACCAATGATGGGGCAATATTCCTTCCACTGACACCAATGATGGGGCACTATTCCTCCCACTGACACCAATGATGGGGAACTAATTATCCCATTGCCACCAACGATGAGGCATTATTCCTCTTCACTGCCACTTCAAACCGCCAAACTGCCACTTCTTGGCCCTTGTACTGCATTGAAGAAAGCCATTGCGCACCAGAAGGATCACTGGTGTTCATATTTATGGGGAAGAATTTCCACAAGCTTGACACTGGTAGCCCTCGTCTAGGACCACCCCCCTCAGAGCGCCGGTCCTAGATGAGGGTGGTCATTGTCATAGCCTTCCCAAAAAATATGGACACCAGTGATCCATCCGCTGTGTGGTGGCTTTCTTTTTAGCACATTATCTTAATGGCATTGCTTTCTTATGGTATTGATATTGATGAAGGTAATCTGGTTCCAAGGTAGGTGGCTTCTACACCCTAGAGCAGGGGTCTCCAAACTGTGGCCCGTGGGCTAGATGTGGTCCTTTGCTGCCTTTATCTGGCCATTTGGACACTATTCCTTCCGCTGATATGAGCCACTATTCCTTGCCCTGACACCAAAGATGGGGTACTATCCCACCCACCGACACCAACTATGGGGAAATATTCCTCCCATTGATACCAGTGATGGGGAACTAATTCTCCCACTGCCACCAAGGATGAGGCATTATTCCTCCCACTGATACCAATGATGGGGCACTATTCCTCCCACTGATACCAATGATGGGGCACTATTCCGCCCACTGATTCCAATAATGGGGAACTAATTATCCCACTGCCACCAATGATGGGGCACTATTCCTCCCACTGATACCAATGATGGGGCACTATTCCTCCCACTGATACCAATGATGGGGCACTATTCCTCCCACTGATACCAATGATGGGGCACTATTCCGCCCACTGATTCCAATAATGGGGAACTAATTATCCCACTGCCACCAATGATGGGGCACTATTCCTCCCACTGGTACCAATGATGGGGCACTATTCCTCCCACTGATACCAATGATGGGGCACTATTCCTCCCACCGATACCAATGATGGGGCACTATTCCTCCCACTGACACCAATGATGGGGCACTATTCCTCCACTGATACCAATGATGGGGCACTATTCCTCCCACTGACACCAATGATGGGGCACTATTCCTCCCACTGATACCAATCATGGTGCACTATTCCTCCTACTGATACCAATGATGGGGCACTATTCCTCCCACTGATTCCAATGATGGGGCACTATTCCTCCCACTGATACCAACAATGGGGCACTATTCCTCCCACTGATACCAATGATGGGGAACTAATTATCCCACTGACACCAATGATGAGGCATTATTCCTCCCACTGATACCAATGATGGGGCACTATTCCTTCCACTGATACCAATGATGGGGCACTATTCCTCCCACTGATACCAATGATGGGGCACTATTCCTCCCACTGACACCAATGATGGGGCACTATTCCTCCCACTGATACCAATGATGGGGCACTATTCCTCGTACTGATACCAATGATGGGGAACTACTTATCCCACTGTCACCAACGATGAGGTATTATTCCTCCCACTGATACCAATGATGGGGCACTATTCCTCCCACCGATACCAATGATGGGGCACTATTCCTCCCACTGACACCAATGATGGGGCACTATTCCTCCCACTGATACCAATGATGGGGCACTATTCCTCCCACCGATACCAATGAAGGGGCACTATTCCTCCCACCGATACCAATGATGTGGCACTATTCCTCCCACTGACACCAATGATGGGGCGCTATTCCTCCCACCGATACCAATGATGTGGCACTATTCCTCCCACTGACACCAATGATGGGGCACTATTCCTCCCACCGATACCAATGATGGGGCACTATTCCTCCCACTGATACCTATGATGGGGCACTATTCCTCACACTGATACCTATGATGGGGCACTATTCCTCCCACTGACACCAATGATGGGACACTATTCCTCCCACTGATACCAATGATGGGACACTATTCCTCCCACTGACACCAATGATGGGGCACTGTTCCTCCCACTGATACCAATGATGGGACACTATTCCTCCCACTGATATCAATGATGGGGCACTATTCCTCCCACCAATACCAATGATGGGGCACTATTCCTCCCACTGACACCAATGATGGGGCACTGTTCCTCCCACTGATACCAATGATGGGACACTATTCCTCCCACTGATACCAATGATGGGGCACTATTCCTCCCACCAATACCAATGATGGGGCACTATTCCTCCTACTGATACCAATGATGGGGCAATATTCCTTCCACTGACACCAATGATGGGGCACTATTCCTCCCACTGACACCAATGATGGGGAACTAATTATCCCATTGCCACCAACGATGAGGTATTATTCCTCTTCACTGCCACTTCAAACCGCCAAACTGCCACTTCTTGGCCCTTGTACTGCATTGAAGAAAGCCATTGCGCACCAGAAGGATCACTGGTGTTCATATTTATGGGGAAGAATTTCCACAAGCTTGACACTGGTAGCCCTCGTCTAGGACCACCCCCCTCAGAGCGCCGGTCCTAGATGAGGGTGGTCATTGTCATAGCCTTCCCAAAAAATATGGACACCAGTGATCCATCCGCTGTGTGGTGGCTTTCTTTTTAGCACATTATCTTAATGGCATTGCTTTCTTATGGTATTGATATTGATGAAGGTAATCTGGTTCCAAGGTAGGTGGCTTCTACACCCTAGAGCAGGGGTCTCCAAACTGTGGCCCGTGGGCTAGATGTGGTCCTTTGCTGCCTCTATCTGGCCATTTGGACACTATTCCTTCCGCTGATATGAGCCACTATTCCTTGCCCTGACACCAAAGATGGGGTACTATCCCACCCACCGACACCAACTATGGGGAAATATTCCTCCCATTGATACCAGTGACGGGGAACTAATTCTCCCACTGCCACCAAGGATGAGGCATTATTCCTCCCACTGATACCAATGATGGGGCACTATTCCTCCCACTGATACCAATGATGGGGCACTATTCCGCCCACTGATTCCAATAATGGGGAACTAATTATCCCACTGCCACCAATGATGGGGCACTATTCCTCCCACTGGTACCAATGATGGGGCACTATTCCTCCCACTGATACCAATGATGGGGCACTATTCCTCCCACTGACACCAATGATGGGGCACTATTCCTCCCACTGATACCAATCATGGTGCACTATTCCTCCTACTGATACCAATGATGGGGCACTATTCCTCCCACTGATTCCAATGATGGGGCACTATTCCTCCCACTGATACCAACAATGGGGCACTATTCCTCCCACTGATACCAATGATGGGGCACTATTCCTTCCACTGATACCAATGATGGGGCACTATTCCTCCCACTGATACCAATGATGGGGCACTATTCCTCCCACTGACACCAATGATGGGGCACTATTCCTCCCATTGATACCAACAATGGGGCACTATTCCTCGTACTGATACCAATGATGGGGAACTAATTATCCCACTGTCACCAACGATGAGGTATTATTCCTCCCACTGATATCAATGATGGGGCACTATTCCTCCCACCGATACCAATGATGGGGCACTATTCCTCCCACTGACACCAATGATGGGGCACTATTCCTCCCACTGATACCAATGATGGGGCACTATTCCTCCCACCGATACCAATGAAGGGGCACTATTCCTCCCACCGATACCAATGATGTGGCACTATTCCTCCCACTGACACCAATGATGGGGCGCTATTCCTCCCACCGATACCAATGATGTGGCACTATTCCTCCCACTGACACCAATGATGGGGCACTATTCCTCCCACCGATACCAATGATGGGGCACTATTCCTCACACTGATACCTATGATGGGGCACTATTCCTCCCACTGACACCAATGATGGGACACTATTCCTCCCACTGATACCAATCATGGGGCACTATTCCTCCCACTGATACCAATGATGGGACACTATTCCTCCCACTGATACCAATGATGGGGCACTATTCCTCCCACTGATACCAATGATGGGGCACTATTCCTCCCACTGATACCAATGATGTATGTGTTTATGTGTATTGGCTTGGTGGGGGTGTCTCCAGCAGCCCTCCCTCCTGATGAGACTGTCTGTTGGTGTGTCTCTTACCAATCATGGGGCACTATTCCTCCCACTGATACCAATGATGGGGCACTATTCCTTCCACTGATACCAATGATGGGGCACTATTCCTCCCACTGATACCAATGATGGGGCACTATTCCTCCCACTGACACCAATGATGGGGCACTATTCCTCCCATTGATACCAACAATGGGGCACTATTCCTCGTACTGATACCAATGATGGGGAACTAATTATCCCACTGTCACCAACGATGAGGTATTATTCCTCCCACTGATACCAATGATGGGGCACTATTCCTCCCACCGATACCAATGATGGGGCACTATTCCTCCCACTGACACCAATGATGGGGCACTATTCCTCCCACTGATACCAATGATGGGGCACTATTCCTCCCACCGATACCAATGAAGGGGCACTATTCCTCCCACCGATACCAATGATGTGGCACTATTCCTCCCACTGACACCAATGATGGGGCGCTATTCCTCCCACCGATACCAATGATGTGGCACTATTCCTCCCACTGACACCAATGATGGGGCACTATTCCTCCCACCGATACCAATGATGGGGCACTATTCCTCACACTGATACCTATGATGGGGCACTATTCCTCCCACTGACACCAATGATGGGACACTATTCCTCCCACTGATACCAATCATGGGGCACTATTCCTCCCACTGATACCAATGATGGGACACTATTCCTCCCACTGATACCAATGATGGGGCACTATTCCTCCCACTGATACCAATGATGGGGCACTATTCCTCCCACTGATACCAATGATGGGGCACTATTCCTCCCACTGATACCAATGATGGGGCACTATTCCTCCCACTGATACCAATGATGTATGTGTTTATGTGTATTGGCTTGGTGGGGGGTGTCTCCAGCAGCCCTCCCTCCTGATGAGACTGTCTGTTGGTGTGTCTCTTGTTACTAAATGTAGATTGCCCCACCCTGTGACATTATGCAGGGAGGTGGGTTGTTCCCTTGAATGTATATATCTTATATCTGTGTTAAAATAAAGTAGTCTATTTCCTGGTTTCCTTCAAGACTGGTGTCGTCTAGTCTTGTATGGTCTGCTGTGGTGTCTGTGGTCGGTGTTCGGACGAGGAAGCGGTATTCTAACGGAAGTACCCAAGTGCAGTCTGGGGACAGTTCCTTTACAACCCCCCTCTCTGTACACAACAGCTAGCAAGACGATGTTTGCATTGATAGCTGGCGCTAGTCTCCGATAACCAGCAATTGTCCAAGACAAGATCTGGCAGGAAGAATGTGGAGGGTGGTGAGGAGTTTATGGCAGCCTCCCATTCCTCCATGTCAACCTCCCATTCCATGTCAGCACCCAACTACTACAGTGATTCCCTGCTACCCCATTGGTCCATCAGGTGTTACAAGTTGGGTTAAGAGTCCGTTTAGACTGCTGCCAGAGCCACAGAATGAAAATGATGTCCCATAAGCCACACCATAAGAAGCCCCATGCACCAAAGAAATTTTGCAGCCTCAGTCTATCTCCATCCTGGCCACACCTCCAACGCATTTCGCTCTCCATGACTAAGCACTGTGGATGGAATGAAATGCGACGGAGTGTGTGGCCAGGACGGAGATAGACTGAGGCTGTTGACATCTCTTTGATGCACTGGGTTGCTTGGTGTGAGGCTTTCCAGGGCACCATTTTAATTCTGTGGATCAGTAATATCAACTTACATTGTCCCACGCTGGACCAATGAGAGCATGCAATGCGAATAATTCCTGGAGTTCAGCCTTAATGGTTTCTAAAAACTGCAAAAAAGGATAAAATCATTCTTGAGGAAAACGTATGAACGTAACCCTTTGCAGTACTTTTGCATGATAAACAATGTGTTTGTTCCCTTTGAGTTCCACGCAGAACAATTTGGGTCCGGCACGTTTCCACCGCCGCTTAATTCCTAGTAGCGCCCCGCCGATATTAAAGCCATCATTCCTCTTTGAGTCGGTCCAACACTCACTTTCTTTTAATATTTAAAGAGCTCTTATTAAAAGAATCACCATTTTAAAAGTGGAAGAGTTTGATAAATCACATCTTAAACGGTCTACTGGCGCCTCGTCACCAGCGCTGCGATTAACTCATCGCTCAGAAGAAAAATACATGGAAGTCCTAATAACTGGAGGGGGATTGAACCCTGATCTCTTCACTTCAACAAAAAGAATTGGGTCCTATTAATCGTCTCCTTTATTGCGTCCTTCTCATTATTTTTCCCCAGCCGGATAGAGAGGGAAATGGCCGGCATTCTCCCCGATGTTACACTGCGTACATTTTAATAGAGAAGCAATCGTTTCATCGCAGTTTATTTATTAGCTCTTGTCTCTGTTCGTGGATTTTTTTAGTGGTCCCATTTTATTAGCAAAAGTCAGTTTCCAGCAGCGAGGTCAACGCACCAGAACACCCCTACATCCAGGCCCAGACTGGCCATAGGGCACAAAGGGATAGAGGACTGTGCATTTCTCAGTTCCTCTATGTTCCACCAAGCTGCCCCTCCTATGCATCTCCAGCAGCTCTGGGCTCCTGTTTGCTCTTCCTGCGGCCCGCCCCCATCATTTCCTGCACCGCTGCGGGGGATCTACCTTCTTTCTGTCAGGGCTCCCAGGTATGACCAGAGGTGTGTGACTGAAGCAGGGAAACGCAGACCTCAGATATGTTATAAACAATATAATTTATTAACACTAACAGTACAAACATAAACGCAGTGCAATACTAAAACATAATACGGTGCAAACAAACCAAACCAACCACCCACAGATATATACAAGCAAGCGTCGTCAGGCAGGCCGGGTCAATATCAATTGGGCAGGTAGGTACAGGGGGAGCAAGCGGAGAATGGTCGGGGTCACAGGCCAGGTTCAGCAGGTAGCAAGCAGCATAGTACAGAGGGTCAGGCAGAGGGATGGTCCGGGTCACAAGCCAGGGATCAAAACAGGTAGCAAGCAGTGTAGTACAGAGGGTCAGACAGAGGGATGGTCAGGGTCACAAGCCAGGATCAGAGCAGGAGAAGTCAGCAAAGGAACAGAAACAGGATGCAGGACAGATACAGGGCCCAGGACAAACACAACACCAAGGCCGAGTCTGTGGGTCTGGCCATCCCTTAAATACCCCAGTATCATCAGTTCCAGGTGTTAGCTGGCTGAAAGGTTGAGTCTCTGATTGCTGGGAGCACCCGCTGGCCAGCCCTGGTACTGCAGATCAAAAGGCAGGTGAGTCCCACCATTGCTGGCCAATCCATTCCTAACAGTACCCCCCCCTCAAGGAGCGGCCTCAGGACGCTCCAAACAGTCCTAGCTGGGCAAAATGTTCCACCGCCCGGGTCTGGCAACTGGCGGGATATCAAAGACTGGCACACCGGGCAGCGGCACACCGGGCTGGACTCCGGGCAGCAGCACACCGGGCAGAGGCACACCGGGCAGAGGCACATCGGGCAGGACTCCGGGCAGAGGCACATCGGGCAGGAGTCCGGGCAGAGGCACATCGGATTACCAGGCGAAGCAGCAGGCAGCGGGCCACCAGGCGGAGCGGCAGGCACCGGGCCCCCGGGCGGATCGGCAGGCACCGGGCCCCCGGGCGGGGCGACGGGCTCCGGGCCCCCGGGCGGGGCGACGGGCACCGGGCCCCCGGGCGGGGCGACGGGCACCGGGCCCCCGGGCGGAGCGGCGGGCACCGGGCCCCCGGGCGGGGCGGCGGGCACCGGGCCCCCGGGCGGGGCGGCGGGCACCGGGCCCCCAGGCGGGGCGGCGGGCACCGGGCCCCCAGGCGGGGCGACGGGCATCGGGCCCCCAGGAGGGGCGACGGGCATCGGGCCCCCAGGCGGGGCGACGGGCATCGTGCCCCCAGGCGGGGCGACAGGCATCGTGCCCCCAGGCGGAGCGGCGGGCGCCGGACCTCCAGATGGAGCGACAGGTCTCGGGCCCTCAGGCGGAGCGGCGGGCGCCGGACCCCCAGGAGGAGCGACAGGTCTCGGGCCCTCAGGCGGAGCGGCGGGCGCCGGACCCCCAGGTGGAGCGACAGGTCTCGGGCCCTCAGGCGGAGCGACAGGCGCCGGACCCCCAGGCGGAGCGACAGGTCTCGGGCCCTCAGGCGGAGCGGCGGGCGCCGGACCCCCAGGAGGAGCGACAGGTCTCGGGCCCTCAGGCGGAGCGGCGGGCGCCGGACCCCCAGATGGAGCGACAGGTCTCGGGCCCTCAGGCGGAGCGGCGGGCGCCGGACCCCCAGGTGGAGCGACAGGTCTCGGGCCCTCAGGCGGAGCGGCGGGCGCCGGACCCCCAGGCGGAGCGACAGGTCTCGGGCCCTCAGGCGGAGCGGCGGGCGCCGGACCCCCAGGCGGAGCGACAGGTCTCGGGCCCTCAGGCGGAGCGGCGGGCGCCGGACCCCCAGGAGGAGCGACAGGTCTCGGGCCCTCAGGCGGAGCGGCGGGCGCCGGACCCCCAGGAGGAGCGACAGGTCTCGGGCCCTCAGGCGGAGCGGCGGGCGCCGGACCCCCAGATGGAGCGACAGGTCTCGGGCCCTCAGGCGGAGCGGCGGGCGCCGGACCCCCAGGTGGAGCGACAGGTCTCGGGCCCTCAGGCGGAGCGGCGGGCGCCGGACCCCAGGAGGAGCGACAGGTCTCAGGCCCTCAAGCGGAGCGGCGGGCGCCGGACCCCCAGGAGGAGCGACAGGTCTCGGGCCCTCAAGCGGAGTGGCAGGTGCCGGACCCCCAGGCGGAGCGACAGGTCTCGGGCCCTCAGGCGGAGCGACAGGTCTCAGGCCCCCAGGCGGGGAGGCGGGCGCCGGATCCCCAGGCGGAGCGGCGGGCGCTGGACCCCCAAGCGGAGCAACAGGTCTCGGGCCCCCAGGCGGAGCGGCGGGCACCGAGACACCAGGCACGACAGTGGGCTCCGAGTCAACTGGTATGACCGCAGGCACTGGGTCAGACATTGGATGGTCTGGCTGGACAGCGGGCATCGGGTCACCAGGCATCAGGTCATTTGGCTCGACAGCGGGCACCGCGTCATCTGGCAAGGCAGTGGGCTCCGAGTCAACTGGTATGACCGCGGGCACTGGGTCAGACATTGGATCGTCTGGCTGGACAGCGGGCATCGGGTCACCAGGCATCAGGTCATTTGGCTCGACCGCGGGCACCGCGTCATCTGGCAAGGCAGTGGGCTCCGAGTCAACTGGTATGACCGCGGGCACTGGGTCAGACATTGGATCGTCTGACTGGACAGCGGGCATCGGGTCACCAGGCATCAGGTCATTTGGCTCGACAGCGGGCACCGCGTCATCTGGCAAGGCAGTGGTCTCCGAGTCAACAGGCACGACAGTGGGCACCGGGTCATCAGGTACCGGATTGTCTGGCTCGACAGCGGGCATCGGGTCATCAGGTATGACAGCGGACACTAGGTCACCAGGCATCAGGTCATTTGGCTTGCCAGCGGGCACCGCGTCATCTGGCAAGGCAGTGGGCACCGAGTCACCAGGTACGACAGCGGGCTCTGAGTCAATTGGCACGACAGCGGGCACCGGATCAGGTACCGGATCATCTGGATCAACAGCGGGCATCGAGTCAACTGGCCTAATAGGATCGTCAGGCTGGATCAGTTCATCATGCTGGGTAGAGGCATTAGGCCGAGTAGAGGCTTCAGGCCGAGTAGAGGCATCAGGCCGAGTAGAGGCATCAGGCCGAGTAGAGGCTTCAGGCTGAAGAGAGGCATCAGGCCGAGTACAGGCATCAGGCCGAGTAGAGGCTTCAGGACGCGTAGAGGCTTCAGGCTGAGGAGAGGCTTCAGGCCGCGTAGAGGCTTCAGGCCGAGTAGAGGCATCAGGCCGAGTAGAGGCATCAGGCCGAGTAGAGGCTTCAGGCCGAGTAGAGGCATCAGGCCGAGTAGAGGCATCAGGCTGCGTACAGGCATCAGTCTGAACCACGGAAGGCAGGCTCACCGGTTTGGATACTGGCAGGATGGTATTGGTTGGAAAGAATTTTCGCTTTTTTCTGGTTTTAACTACTGGAGCACTGCAAGTAAACGCAGGTCTGCAAACGAATGGAGCAGCTGGAGACAGAGAAGAACTGGAGGATGGAACAGGAGAGGGAGCAGTTGCTACAGAGGGCTTTTTTACAGGGTTAAAGGCAGGATAGGTGCAGCGAGTGGGAACAGGGGACTGACATGCGGTAGATAGCCAAGTATACTGGGCTGTAACTGGAGGAGCTGGTGGGAATACAGGAGTAGAGTTAGAAGCAGGACTGGGTCTTTGTAAGCTGACTGAGGCTGGGTGCAACAAATCTGTCCATGTCTGCAGTAGGGGTTGAACAAAGCTGAGCTTACACAAAGTCTGTCTGGTCAATGAGTGCACTGCGTTTATACAATCTCTTAGTGTCTGTGGTGAACATGTGGAATAACGCTCCAGAAAGTAACCCACATCATCCTCTAATAACCACACCAGGGACTCTACCTGGTCTGCACTAAATGGTGGCAAAAATTCATCCCTGCATTCGGGGGAACCAGATGAAACCAACTCTGCACAAACCTCAATCAAAGGCTGCACCTCAGAGAACTCTGTGCCCTGATCTACTAGAACATGAGCGAGCCGTATACATTCTAGCAATTCATCCCGGGGATACTCCTTCAGAGTTTGATAAGCATACTCCCTGTCATCAAACACTAGCAGATATAAATACTCAACCTCATCCAGATCCATCCTTCCCATCAACAAGCCAAGATGGCTTCCCTGTGCAGCCACTTCTGGTCAGGATTGGCCTTGGTGTAATGTCAGGGCTCCCAGGTATGACCAGAGGTGTGTGACTGACGCAGGGAAACGCAGACTTCAGATATGTTATAAACAATATAATTTATTAACACTAACAGTACAAACATAAACGCAGTGCAATACTAAAACATAATACAGTGCAAACAAACCAAACCAAACCACCCACAGATAACAGTATATACAAGCAAGCGTCGTCAGGCAGGCCGGGTCAATATCAATTGGGCAGGTAGGTACAGGGGGAGCAAGCGGAGAATGGTCGGGGTCACAGGCCAGGTTCAGCAGGTAGCAAGCAGCATAGTACAGAGGGTCAGGCAGAGGGATGGTCCGGGTCACAAGCCAGGGATCAGAACAGGTAGCAAGCAGCGTAGTACAGAGGGTCAGACAGAGGGATGGTCAGGGTCACAAGCCAGGATCAGAGCAGGAGAAGTCAGCAAAGGAACAGAAACAGGATGCAGGACAGATACAGGGCCCAGGACAAACACAACACCAAGGCAGAGTCTGCAAGTCTGGCCATCCCTTAAATACCCCAGTATCATCAGTTCCAGGTGTTAGCTGGCTGAAAGGTTGAGTCTCTGATTGCTGGGAGCACCCGCTGGCCAGCCCTGGTACTGCAGATCAAAAGGCAGGTGAGTCCCACCATTGCTGACCAGTCCATTCCTAACACTTTCCCTCTTTTTTTCCCTCCTTCCTCCTTCCCTCTTTCCTTATCTCCCTCCTTATTTCTTTCTTTCTGTATGTCTCTCTCTCTCTGTCTCCTGTTTCTTTCTTTCTTTCTCTCTCTCCCCCCCCCTCTTTCTCTTTCTTTCTTTCTTTCTCTCTCTCTCTCTCTCTCTCTCTTTCCCTCCCTCCCTCCCTCCCTTTTTCCTTATTCTTTCCCTTCTTTCTTTCTTTCTTTCTTTCTTTCTTTCTTTCTTTCTTTCTTTCTTTCTTTCTTTCTTTCCTTCTTTCCCTCCTCTCTCTCTCTCTCTCTCTCTCTCTCTTTCCCTCCCTCCCTCCTTTTTTCCTTATTCTGTCCCTTCTTTCTTTCTTTCTTTCTTTCTTTCCTTCTTTCCTTCTTTCCCTCCTTCCTTTCTCTCTCTCTCTTTCCCTCCCTCCCTCCCTTTTTCCTTATTCTTTCCCTTCTTTCTTTCTTTCTTTCTTTCTTTCTTTCTTTCCCTCCTCTCTCTCTCTCTCTCTCTCTTTCCCTCCCTCCCTCCTTTTTTCCTTATTCTGTCCCTTCTTTCTTTCTTTCTTTCTTTCTTTCTTTCTTTCTTTCTTTCTTTCTTTCTTTCTTTCTTTCCCTTCTTCCTTTCTTTCTTTCCCTTCTTCCTTCCTTCCTTCCTTCCTTCCTTCCTTTCTCTCTCTCCCTCTCCCCCCCCTATCTTTCTCTCTCTTGCTCTCTTTTTCTCTCTTTCTTCCCCCCCCCCTCTCTCTCTCTCTCTCTCTCTCTCTCTCTTTCTCCCTTTCTTTCTCTCTCTCTCCCTCTCTCTCCTTCTTTCTTTCTCCCAGTCCAGGCCTGCCTACATCCCTCAGTGGAACAGTCTGATCCTGTTTAACAGAGTCCTATGTTGGCCAAAGGGGGAGTGGGGTACATATGAGAATTCTGACGTCTGAACAGTCAAGTGATGCATTTTGCATGCGCTGGGTTCTGGAGCTCCCAATGCACTCACAAAGCTTACTGCTGAGCTCCAGGCGGCAGATATAAAAGACACAAATGCGTGCAGCTCTGTATTGAGTAATCCATCATTTGCTTGTGATGCAAACCGTGTAGGTACATGTATGTGCGGAATCAGCATTTAGAATATTCCCCAAATACACCGAATGTCCCCCGGCAGCTGTATGGACCTTTCTAGGGAGGAAAGGTCATTCCAGTTGTGTAGGTACATGAGATTGGCATTAGCCTGGTTCAGTCTCTGTACAGATGAGCTCAGACTGGGAGAACACGGTGGGTGGGAGGGGCAGTAAAAACAGGCAGCTGAGGCATGGTTTTAGCACCCCGCCCCCCGCAGTTGCCTGCCTAATGTGTGAAATACACCCAGAGGAGGCAGTGGCAAATTTAACACTGCATGTCAAGCTGACAGGCGCTACAGCCTATGAAACTTGGCTATGCAAGTCAATGGCTTGCGGTTGCGGCATATTAACCCCAATGTAAGATGCCATTCGGCAAAAAAAAATAAAACAGGCATTCAGGAGACAGCAGGATTGGGACGACAGCAGCCGATTTGCCACATTCTGAAAAGCGATCCACTATTTTATCACAGGTACTTCTATAGCGCCGTCAGTTTACGCAGCACTTTACATATATATTGTACATTCATATCAGTCCCTAACCCTCAAGGAGCATACAATCTAAGGTCCCTAACTCACATTCATACATACACATACTAGGGCCAGGAGCCAATTCACCTACCAGCATGTCTTTGGAGTGTGGGAGGAAACTGGAGTACCTGGAGGAAACCCACGCAGGCACAGGGAGAACATGCAAATGCCAGGCAGGTGGTGCTATGGCTGGGGTTCGAACCAACGACCCTAGTACTGCCAGGCAGAAGTGCTAACCATTTAGCCACTGTGCTGCCCACTACAAATCCCGTGCAGTAGAGAGATGACAGCAGCCTCAGTCTATTTCTGTCCTGGCCACACACTGCTGACGCGTTTCGTCCCTCCCATGGTGCTTAGTCCTGGAGGTAGAAACTTGGAAACCTGGAAGGAATATATAGAATCAGAAGCTGCTATTGTGATTAGAGAAACAAGGGACACCATGCAGAAGCTAAGAGGGGAGAAGAGAGGAAAAGAAAAAGGATAAAAGGGAATAAATAAAAAAGATCAATAAAAGGGGAATACAAAAATGTAAAAAGAAACCCCCAGCACATTCTAGAATACAAGGCAACCAACCTTTTCAGTAGCTTTTAAACATTCACTGGAAAAAAAAAAAACTCATCCTTTGTCATTGAAAGGCCATCACGGTGCTCCACTGTATCTAATGCTGGGTCTACATGATGTCACTTTCATTTAGTTATTTTAAGAGTTTATCATTTAATCACCGGTCACAGCGCTGCCGTTTAAAATCACGTGATTTCAGCGTGGTTTCAGGTGCAAATTCTGAAATTGCACGTGTTAAAGTGTTACTAAACACTAGACCCTGCATTCACTATATCCGCTCTCCCCGGACCCCGCATTCACTATATCCGCTCTCCCCGGACCCTGCATTCACTATATCCGCTCTCCCCAGACCCCGCATTCACTATATCCGCTCTCCCCGGACCCTGCATTCACTATATCCGCTCTCCCCGGACCCTGCATTCACTATATCTGCTCTGCCCGGACCCCGCATTCACTATATCCACTCTCCCCAGACCCTGCATTCACTATATCCGCTCTCCCCAGACCCTGCATTCACTATATCCGCTCTCCCCGGACCCCGCATTCATTATATCCTCTCTCCCCGGACCCCACATTCACTATATCCATTCTCCCCGGACCCTGCATTCACTATATCCCCTCTCCCCGGACCCTGCACTCACTATAACCGCTCTCCCCGGACCCCGCGTTCACTATATCCGCTCTCCCCGGACCCTGCATTCACTATATCCGCTCTCCCCGGACCCCGCATTCACTATATCCTCTCTCCCCGGACCCCGCATTCACTATATCCTCTCTCGCCAGACCGTGCATTCACTATATCCTCTCTCCCCGGACCCCGCATTCACTATATCCTCTCTCCCCAGACCCTGCATTCACTATATCTGCTCTCCCCGGACCCCACATTCACTATATCCGCTCTCCCTGGACCCTGCATTCATTATATCCGCTCTCCCCGGACCCCACTCTCACTATATCCGCTCTCCCCGGACCCTGCATTCACTATATCTGCTCTCCCCGGCCCTGCATTCACTATATCCGCTCTCCCCAAACCCTGCATTCACTATATCTGCTCTCCCCGGACCCCGCATTCACTATATCCGCTCTCCCCGGACCCTGCATTCACTATATCCGCTCTCCCCGGACCCCGCATTCACTATATCTGCTCTCCCCAGACCCCGCATTCACTATATCCGCTCTCCCCGGACCCTGCATTCATTATATCCTCTCTCCCCGGACCCCACATTCACTATATCCATTCTCCCCGGACCCTGCATTCACTATATCCGCTCTCCCCGGACCCTGCACTCACTATAACCGCTCTCCCCGGACCCCGCGTTCACTATATCCGCTCTCCCCGGACCCTGTATTCACTATATCCGCTCTCCCCGGACCCCGCATTCACTATATCCTCTCTCCCCGGACCCCGCATTCACTATATCCTCTCTCGCCAGACGCTGCATTCACTATATCTGCTCTCCCCGGACCCTGCATTCACTATATCCTCTCTCCCCGGACCCCGCATTCACTATATCCTCTCTCCCCAGACCCTGCATTCACTATATCCGCTCTCCCTGGACCCTGCATTCACTATATCTGGTCTCCCCAGACCCTGCATTCACTATATCTGGTCTCCCCAGACCCTGCATTCACTATATCCGCTCTCCCCGGACCCTGCATTCACTATATCTGGTCTCCCCGGACCCTGCATTCACTATATCTGGTCTCCCCGGACCCTGCATTCACTATATCTGGTCTCCCCGGACCCTGCATTCACTATATCTGGTCTCCCCAGACCCTGCATTCACTATATCTGCTCTCCCCGGACCCTGCATTCACTATATCCGCTCTCCCCGGACCCTGCATTCACTATATCTGGTCTCCCCGGACCCCGCATTCACTATATCCGCTCTCCCCGGACCCTGCATTCACTATATCCACTCTCCCCGGACCCTGCATTCATTATATCCTCTCTCCCCAGACCCTGCATTCACTATATCCTCTCTCCTCGGACCCCGCATTCACTATATCTGGTCTCCCACAGTACACACATCGAAATGCAATTATTTTAATAAATATAAACTGCTAAATACCTTTTCTCATCAGTAGTATATAGCAGTCTTGTGTCCAGCAGATCACAGTTTAATCTTGTAGAAGGTGTTTTCATTCTGCTCTAGGAGGATGCAGAACCCCTTACCTCTGTCTATGCAGTACTGGTTGGCCCAAAAAAAAGAAAAAAAAAACCTTCTCTAGCAATACACACTGAGCATGTGCAGAGTGACTCCACAGGATATGTCTTATCAGGAGATAAAAGGGGGGCACTGGAAGAAGGGGAGGATCAGAGAAGACAGGATCAAACAGCCTTTTTACACAATGCGGAGGATTAACCCCTTAGATTCCACAGTGAGTATAACAAGCATGCATTACTGCATCTACAGACCGATTGTACTGTTGTGGGTTTAGTACCACTTTAAGACACCGACCAATCAATTTGCAAATCGCACCGGTATGACAGGGCACAGCTTCCTCCATCGCACGGTCATGCTGTATTATACATCTTTAAAAGGTATAAAAATAAATAAATAACGCGGCTCTCCAGTATTCGAAGCGTATGCAAATCAGGCGATCCAGCCGCAAACAGAGGCGCGCGTCTCCCGGACCCACCGTCAAAACCGAAATGACAAAAAAAACTATTTTTTTTTCTTCTTGTAACTACATAATGTGATCAATGGCTGCATTTCATCTCCAACCTGCGCGTGCCATTGTAGTGCGCACAGCGTGGGGCGCCTCCTCGCTAGGCGCGGATCTTGGGCTAGGCGTGAATAAAGTTGGCGCCATATGTGCCGGTTCTACATCAGTAGAAATTATCCACCACTGAATCCTTCACCTGCAGTTCTTAGGAATACAAATTAGAGTCATTAGCGCCGGCTCCGTCTACGCTGCATCACAAAAGAGATTAACATTTTTTCCCTATTAAAACCTTTATTACGTTTTAATCAAACTTTTACCAGATTGGATTTATAAATATTCCGCCAGACTCGGTCCTTCCCCGGCCATACGAGGGCCTGTGAGCCAGTGATGTCAGCGTGACCTCCAGATGTACACATGGGCAGAACGAAAAACTATTCGAATCGATTCTATTTGTTTCTGTTCTATTCTTTTCTATTCTATTCTTTTATTTTCTGTACCCGTATGAATTTTTTAGCATTTTTTTGAGAAAGATAAAACTTTATTTTAATGGTATTTATTCACCGCTGGGATTTTTTATTTTATTTGCTATATAATTGAAAAAGTCAAAATATTTAGAAAAAAAGTGTTTTTCTTATAAAAATTTTGCAAATAAATAATCTTTGTTCATAAATCTTCAGCCAAAATGTTATCTTTTTATTAAGAAAAAATATCCACAATTAGTTATAACCAAAAAGTATAATTTCTCAAAAATGTATTTTACATTATTATTTTATATTTTTATATAATTATTATTTCTGTTTTTTTGTTTTTTTTACATACTGTCACCCTAGCAGTACAATGTCACCATAGTGACACTGTACTACTTGTGGGGGTGATGAAGATTTATTTATTTTTTTTACACTGATTGCTTTTACACCCATAAAGACTGTAAAAGCAATAATAATTTCTCCTTCTCTCTGGCTGCATTCCTGCAGCCATTGAGAACTACTGTGTGAGCTGTGATTGGTCACAGCTTGTCACATGGTACAAGGCTGTTATGAATAGCCCTGTACCATGTGATCTCTGTGATCATTCATTGTGGTAAGCAATGATGTCAGAAGTGACATCTTGCTTACTACAATTCATGTGATCACTGATTGGCCAATCAGTGATCACCTGATTGGGACCTCACACAGAGGTCCTGTACAGCGATCGGTGTTCCGCTGTGTCCTCCGGACACAGTGGTCACCAGATTGCAGTGCCGCGTGCAGGGGCTGACTGATAATTTGGAAACTCGGGCACCGCCCGAGGGCCCGGGGTCAGTAAGGGGCCCCATGAGATGCCCCTGGTACCTTTTTCATAGGCTTTTTTGGGTTTGGGCAAGGACACAGGGGCCCCATGATTCCCTATTGCCAGGGGGCCCATGAGTGTCAGTCCGCCCCTGGCCGCGTCCTCCCAGGGTCACCGGATTGCAGTGCTGCGTGCAGGGGCGGACTGACAATTTGGAAACTCGGGCACTGCCCGAGGGCCCAGGGTAAGTAAGGGGCCCCATGAGATGCCCCTGGTACCTTTTTCATAGGCTTTTTTGAGTTTGGGCAGGACACAGGGGCCCCATGATCCCCTATTGCCAGGGGGCCCCATGAGTTGTCAGTCCGCTTCTGGCCGCGTCCTCCCAGGGTCACCGGATTGCAGTGCTGCGTGCAGGGGCGGACTGACAATTTGGAAACTCGGGCACTGCCCGAGGGCCCAGGGTCAGTAAGGGGCCCCATGAGATGCCCCTGGTACCTTTTTCATAGGCTTTTTTGAGTTTGGGCAAGGACACAGGGGCCCCATGATCCCCTATTGCCAGGGGGCAACCATGAGTTGTCAGTCCGCCCCTGGCCGCGTGCTCCCATAGAGCGCGCACAGCCTATAAATGCGGGCACTGTTTATAAACAGCCACCCGCCCCTGCACTGCTCCCGTCCAGCCGTTTGCCGGACGGGAAGTGGTTAATATACATTAATTTCAATTTTAATTCAGCAATTTTCATTCAATTTTATAATTTAGCAAAAATTGAGTCATTCTGTAAATACAATCAATGCTTTTGTGGACTATTTATGGTCGTTGGTGTTATATGTTAAAAGGTTCAGATTGTGTCGTGGCTCCAACTGTCACTGCGCCTCATGTTGGGACCCCAACTGGCAGTGTGTCAATTTTCTGAAAAATGCTACAAATATTTATTTCTGGGGACCCTCAAAAACATATTGTGAAATGTGAAAACACTTCTTTGAAATCTGTATTTAGCTGTTTGTCTTCCATTGGAACATTGCGGGTAAAAAAAAAATGAAGAAAAATTGAAGAATGAAATAAAATACGACATTACATATTATTTTTTTGGAATGTCATTATTATGTACCTCTGTACAAAAGCAACAGATACCGTCTACCAGTAAAAAAAAAAAAAACGAAAAATAAAAAACCCCGAAAATTCCTCTGTGCGACAGTAAGGGGAAAGAAGGAAAAGATTGATGGCTTTAGATTCCCCGTACGTAAAGCTGGCAATGAGTCGGGGGATTTTATAGTCGCGCGTTGGCTTTTCTCTGTGAATTTTGATTAATGGAACTGGCTGGAACTGCTGATGTCTCCCAGCTAGTTTAGCTGACAGGAAGGAGAGTAATCTGATGTTTAAATGGATTTTCAACGTGTCTGTGGTTTTAGCCTGTGTGTCCTGAAGGAAGGACCATCTGCTACAAGATAACCTGAACTCCGAGGGCATTTCATCCGTATCCGCTTCCTAAAAGAAGGCCCGTACAATGACATTCTTCCCAGGCAAAAAAAAAATAAGATAGAAAAAAAGGAAAAAAAGAAAATATTTAATTGGCCTACTGGCTCCTAAAATCGAACGGTCTATTTAGACTCATGCCTTGCTATAATGCATGGTAACGTAGAATACACAGAACCGTTAAATGGAACCCCAAGGCGTCTAGCCAGCGCATGTCAGCCATCTGCGAGTTGTGGTCTACTGCAGTGAAAAACATGCTGCAGGTCCTTTTAATCATGCATTGTGGGCAATGTGCGGAAAATATACCATCAACGCCCAAGTACTCCGAAGGCATAGAAAGGATTCTTGGTTGGAAAAGGTGCAAGGTAGTATACTGGTCTGATCCGTATGGTGTTGAAGGTCCACTCATGGCTTTGCAGCCCGTCGTCAGTTTGGGGAAATCCATTATTCTGAATGAACAAAAAATCAGAAGAATGTTGCATCACACAGGAAGAAATACCATGATAGGTCGTGTTCACTTCCAGTCCATTCCCATTGTCAAGCCTGATGAAGGCCATGTAGAAAACATCCAAGTACTCCAAAGGCATAGAAAGGATTCTTGGTTGGAAAAGGTGCAGGTAGTATACTGGTCTGATCCGTATGGTGTTGAGGGTCCACTCATGGTTTTGCAGCTCATCATCAGATTGGGGAACTCCATTATTATGAATGCGCAAAAAAACAGAAAAATGCTCCATCACACAGGAAGAAATACCATGATAGGTCGCGTTCATTCCAGTCCATTCCCATTGTCAAGCTTGATGAAGGCCATGTAGAAAACATCCAAGTACTCCAAAGGCATAGAAAGGATTCTTGGTTGGAAAAGGTGCAAGGTAGTATACTGGTCTGATCCGTATGGTGTTGAAGGTCCACTCATGGCTTTGCAGCCCATCGTCAGATTGGGGAAATCCATTATTCTGAATGAACAAACAAATCAGAAGAATGTTGCATCACACAGGAAGAAATACCATGATAGGTCGTGTTCACTTCCAGTCCATTCCCATTGTCAAGCCTGATGAAGGCCATGTAGAAAACATCCTATACTGGTCTGATCCTTATGGTGTTGAGGGTCCACTCATGGCTTTACAGCCCATTGTCAGATTGGAAAACTCCATTATTCTGAATGTGCAAAAAAACAGAAGAATGTTCCATCACACAGGAAGAAATACCATTGTAGGTCGTGTTCACTTCCAGTCCATTCCCATTGTCAAGCCTGATGAAGGCCATGTAGAAAACATCCAAGTACTCCAAAAACATAGAAAGGATTCTTGGTTGGAAAAGGTGCAGGTAGTATACTGGTCTGATCCATATGGTGTTGAGGGTCCACTCATGGTTTTGCAGCTCATCATCAGATTGGGGAACTCCATTATTCTGAATGAACAAAAAAACTGAAGAATGCTTCATCACACAGGAAGAAATACCATGGTAGGTCATGTTCACTTCCAGTCCATTTCCATTGCCAAGTCTGATGAAGGCCATGTAGAAAACATCCAAGTACTCCAAAAACATAGAAAGGATTCTTGGTTGGAAAAGGTGCAGGTAGTATACTGGTCTGATCCATATGGTGTTGAGGGTCCACTCATGGCTTTGCAGCCCATCATCAGATTGGGGAAATCCATTATTCTGAATGAACAAAAAAACAGAAGAATGTTCCATCACACAGGAAGAAATACCATTGTAGGTCGTGTTCACTTCCAGTCCATTCCCATTGTCAAGCCTGATGAAGGCCATGTAGAAAACATCCACTTCAGCTCACAGTCCAACATCCACTTGCAGCTTCTATGGGCAGGTGTAAGGGTACAATCTCTCAATAGGTAGTGAAGGGTCTTTATCAATAGTCAATGGATCCTGCAGCTACCTCCAAATAGATCCAGGGTGATCCAAACAGACAGGAAGACATAAGCACAGGACTTTGGGATCCTATTAAAAGCGAGTTTAATTTAATAAAAATTACAATAGCACACTTAGATTACTGTAATTCAGCATCCGCAGACTGTAGAGGGCTACACCATTGGACATCAGAGGTCTGAGTGAGGCGGTTATCCCAAACGGCTCAATCACCAGAAGCGTGTACCACCGCTGTTAGTCCTCATGGCTGCACAGTCAGGGAGGCGGTTACGTGCTTTGAGGGTTGACACAGAGGGAACACCCTAAAAATGTGTAAGCACCTCCCTGTTGTATGTAGCGTGTGCAGACATGAGGCCTAACGGTGTCTGTACATGCCGCTACCGGTGATGGAACCATCTGTCATGCAGAGCAAGTTTCCTTACTACCAGCATGGGATATCCACCGCTGCCTCACTCAACCCTCTGATGCCCCGTGGTATAACCCCCTACAGTAGTGTAGAAGTGGAAAACCCAGATACTCCTGCGCTTAGGGATGGACTCAATGTCATTGGGACCACATAACGAAATTCTTCGGATATGCACGCCTTGCTGCCCTCAAAGGACCGGGGGGGAGTCCAAATATACTGAAATAGAAAAACAAACATGGGGCGCACCGGGCTAGTGCATTACCTTAAAAGTATGTTTATTGAATGTAAAAAATAGGTATTATATTCACAAATAACCCTCTACAGTCTGATGACTCTGAAGTACAGTGATCTTAATGTAAGTGTGATATTTGAATATTTAATAAATTGTACTAGCGTTTAATAGTGCTCACCTCATTTCCTGGTTGGGGATCATCCAACATCATCGGGAGGCTGGATGAGGCCCTTTGCTTGCCTGTATCCAGCCCTTTGGGAACCGTTCCTCCCACTGATACATGACAC
Organism: Staurois parvus; assembly: GCF_062004578.1. NCBI lineage: Eukaryota > Metazoa > Chordata > Amphibia > Anura > Ranidae > Staurois > Staurois parvus. The sequence continues at coordinate 559,290 of NW_028318527.1, forward strand.
TATTTTGCCAACTGAAATAATCAATAGGGCATGAATTCTTCCATTGACACCAATAATGGAGCACCATTTCTTCTATAGACTCCAACAATGGGGCAAGATTTCTTCCATTGACACCAACAATGGGGCACGATTTCTTTAATTGACACCAATAATGGAGCACCATTTCTTCCATTGACACCAACAATGGGGCAAGATTTCTTCCATTGACACCAACAATGGGGCACTATTTCTTCCATTGACACCAATAATGGAGCACCATTTCTTCCATTGACACCAACAATGGAGCATCATTTCTTTCATTGACAGCAACAATGGGGCACCATTTCTTCCATTGACACCAATATTGGAGCACCATTTCTTCCACTGGCACCACCAATGGGGCACGATTTCTTCCATTGACACCAATAATGGAGCACCATTTCTTCCATTGACACCAACAATGGAGCATCATTTCTTTCATTGACACCAACAATGGGGCACCATTTCTTCCATTGACACCAATATTGGAGCACCATTTCTTCCACTGGCACCACCAATGGGGCACGATTTCTTCCATTGACACCAATAATGGAGCACCATTTCTTCCACTGGCACCAACAATGGGGCACGATTTCTTCCATTGACACCAATAATGGAGCACCATTTCTTTCATTGACACTGACAATGGGGCACCTTTTCTCCCAAAGATACCAATTATTTGGCACTGTTCCTCCACCTACTACCAAATGTGATGTTCACTCCCACTAATGCCAGGACAATTTCCACTCCCACTGGCCACAGTCTGGCCCCCACTAAAGTCTCAAGGACAATAAACTGGCCCTTTGTTTAGAAAGTTTGGAGACCCCTGATCTAGCCTCTTCCTCCCAAGCCTGCCCCACCCTTTTTGTTGGAGTTCAGATCTTTCAATCATGGAGGCTCAGAATCACATGCGGGCATTACTATAGCTTACTGTTTTCAGGAAGCTATGTACATTTTCCTGTCGGCCCCTCCCACCCGCCATGATCTGCCTGCATTGCACAAACAATGAGAAGCACTGAGACCTAGTGGCGATGTCTCTAGGTCTAAAATAAGGAATGTAATGCTTTTATTTTTCCCTACCACCCTATTCAGAACTACAGCTACAAACCGGCAGGGCTATGCAAAATCACGTATATAAACGTATTTACATTTTTTTTTTGTAGCGCCGTACTTTATTTGTTTTAGAAGCTTTATGTATTGATACCTGCGATACTGTGCTGGCTGCTTCTTTTTTACACTTTATGACATTTAAATATATATAGTGCGGAAGTGTCAAATTATTAATTACGTATTTACAAATATATGTAAAAACAAAAATAGGTTAAAATGACTTTTTTATATGTAAAAAAAAGTGAAGAATATATTTAAAAAATATATATTTTTAAATATATATATATATATTTTAAATATGTTCTTCAGTTTTTTTTAACATATAAAAAAGTCATTTTAACATATTCTTTTACATACTTTTGTAAGTACATTTCATAAATGTAGATTTGTATTTTTAAAGACATACAGTATATTTGAAATGTAGTTTTAAAAACATTTTTCATATATTCTGTAATAAAAACACATTTCAACATACAGTATATATATATGTGGGCAGCACAGTGGCTAAATGGTTAGCACTTCTGCCTGGCAGTACTGGGGTCACTGGTTCAAATCCTGACCAGGGCACCACCTGCCTGGAGTTTGCATGTTCTCCCTGTGCCTGCATGGGTTTCCTCCAGGTACTCCGGCTTCTTCCCACACTCCAAAGACATGCTGGTAGGTGAATTGGATCCTGTCTAAATTGTCCCTAGTATGTGTATGAATGAATGTGAGTTAGGGACCTTAGATTGTACACCCCTTGAGGGTTAGGGACCTTAGATTGTACACCCTTTGAGGGTTAGGGACTGATGTGAATGTACAATATATATGTAAAGCACTCCATAAATTGACGGCGCTATAGAAGTACCTGAAATAAATATATATATATATATATATATATATATATATATATATATATATATGGATTGCATTTACAAATATATGTAAAAAAAAATCAGAAGAATATATTTGAAAAAATTAAAATTTTAAAAATATTTTCATATATTTTGTAACGCGTTTCAACATACAGTATATATATATACAGTTGTGACCAAAATTATTCAACCCCCACTGAAATTGAGTGTTTTGGCCAGTTTGACATTGCTTTTGATCATTCAGTCATCTTGCTTACATTTACATTAAAGAGGCACTTGTAGGTCAGACAAATATAACATAACAGTTATAATGAAATAACCACAAATGTCTTTTCTGTGCTCACAGCATTATCAGTTTTATTCAACCCCCAAGTGACATTCAATCTTAGTACTTAGTACAGCATCCTTTTACAGTTATAACAGCTTTTAAACGTGAAGCATAGCTTGACACAAGTGTCTTGCAGCGATCTACGGGTATCTTCGCCCATTCTTCATGGGCAAAGGCCTCCAGTTCAGTCACATTCTTAGGCTTGCGCACTGCAACTGCTTTCTTTAAGTCCCACCAGAGGTTCTCAATCGGATTTAAGTCTGGTGACTGCGATGGCCACTCCAAAATGTTCCAGCCTTTCCTCTGCAACCATGCTCTAGTGGACTTGGAGGTATGCTTGGGATCATTGTCCTGTTGAAAGGTCCAACGTCTCCCAAGCCTCAGGTGTGTGACGGACTGCATCACGTTTCCATCCAATATCTCCTGGTACTGAAGAGAATTCATGGTACCTTGCACACGCTGAAGCTTCCCTGTACCTGCAGAAGCAAAACAGCCCCAAAGCATGATTGACCCTCCACCATGCTTCACAGTAGGCAAGGTGTTCTTTTCATCATAGGCCTTGTTCTTCCTCCTCCAAACATAGCGTTGATCCATGGGCCCAAACAGTTCTAATTTTGTTTCATCAGTCCACAGAACACTATCCCACAACTTTTGTGGTTTGTCCACATGGCTTTTGGCATACTGCAGTCGACTCTTCTTATTCTTTGGAGACAGCAAGGGGGTACGCCTGGGAGTTCTGGCACGGAGGCCTTCATTACGCAGTGTGCGTCTTATTGTCTGGGCTGAAACTTCTGTACCCACATCTGACAAATCTTTTCTCAGTTCCTCAGCAGTCACACGGGGACTTCTCTCCACTCTACGCTTCAGGTAGCGCACAGCAGTCGAAGTCAGCATCTTCTTTCTGCCACGACCAGGTAGCGTTTCAACAGTGCCCTTTGCCTTGAATTTGCGAATGATGCTTCCTAAGGTGTCTCTTGGTATGTTTAACATCTTTGCAATCTTCTTATAGCCATTGCCCTTCCTGTGAAGAGAAATCACCTCTTCTCTTGTCTTCCTGGACCATTCTCTTGCCTTCACCATGTTTGTAACCACACCAGTAAATGTCTAGAAGGAGCTGAGTATCACAGTCATTTTAAAGCTGCCTAATTGGTGCTTATTATGCTTGATTGCTGCTCGGTGACATCCACAGGTGTTTTCAATACCTGATGGAAAGCACCTGTATGAACCTCTGTTCTTCAGAGTGGTAGTCTTTAAGGGGTTGAATAATTGTGGCAATGAAGAAACCACATAAGAACCATTTACTACTGTATTACATAAACAATTGATGTCATTTTAGTTGCATTTGGGTAGTTACAACGTCCTTGTAGGATTTGATTCTGAATACAATTCCAAATGTACACTATAGTCCCTAAACCCCTTTACAGCATTGGGGGTTGAATAATTTTGGTCACAACTGTATTTATTTATTTTTTTAAATTATTATTTATTTATTTATTTTTAGCAAAACTTGCATCCCCAGCAAGCCATTAGATGTACCTAATAAATTGTCTGCGAATATATATATTTCTATTTTGCATTTACAAATATAGGTAAAAAAATCTGAATATATTTGAAAAAAGTAAATTTTAAAAAATATTTTCAGTATATATTTATAGTCAATATATTTCAATAAATATATATATATTGAAATATATTGAATATGGCAAAAATTGTAGTCTTTCAAGGATATGGCAATATATCTGGTAAGAATTTTTTTTAAATATATTTCAAATATATTTTTCTTCCATATGGGAAGGTAGACAATGCAAATGGAATATCCGACTGAATGTTTTTTTTCTGTGACTTCACCTGGGCTTGAAGTTTGGCTGAGCGAAGGAACAAAGTAGTAGATGAAAAAATATATTTTTCTTCCATATGGGAAAGTAGACAATGCAATTGGAATATCCGACTGAATGTTTTTTTTCCGTGACTTCACCTGGGCTTGAAGTTTGGCTGAGCGAAGGAACAAAGTTGTAGATGGCTCTAATGTTCGAATGTAACAAAGTAAAAAAGTGCATGGCGTCCCCATTACATGGTGCTGATCCAGTTAATTTAAAGTAGAGTCTTAAAAACACAACAGCGACGCGAACCTGAGCGCTAAGCGGTTGTGTGAGTGTCATCCATCACCCGCCGCCGCGTTCTTCCCAGCTGTTAAATCCACATCTCACCCCGCCATTTACATTCCTGATGCCATGTTACAGTAGAGCGAAGATGCATTTAAGTCTTCTCATTTCCCCCAAGCAGATGTAATCTGTACACATTCTACATTAAAGTTATGTACCAGGACTCACACCAATCATCATTAAAAATTATCAATATTCACGCAAGCTTGTTGCTGGCTGTTTGTGCAGGAATTATAGTTTTATAACTAAGAGCCATTTTCCATCTGTGCCGGAAAAAAGGGATATGGGTATACCTCGTGAACTTGAGGAGGGGGAGGGGTTTACCAAACGGATGGCGTTTAGAAGGATAGAAGGGTTTAAAAGGAACGCCAGCATCAAGATTAGGAAAGAGATGTTTGTTAAAGCTGAATTCCAGGTAGGGCAATTATTACAAAGTTACAATGATCCAGCTTGGACCAATGTAAGTATGTACAGTTGCAAGAAAAAGTATGTGAACCCCTTGGGATTACGTGGAGTTTTGCATGAATTGGGCATAAAATGTGCTCTGAACGTCATCTAAGTCACAACAATAGAAGAACACAGTCTGCTGAACATAATACTACACAAACATTAGATGTTGCCATGGTTTAATTGCACATAACATGTAAACATTCACAGTGCAGGGAGGAAAAAGTATGTGAGGCCCTAGCTTAATGACTTCTCTCAGAGCTAATTGGAGCCAGGAGTGAGCCAACCTTGACTCCAATCAGTGTGATGATATTGGATGTGTTGCTGACAGCTGTCCTGCCCTTAAAAAACACACACCTGTTTTGGGTTACTGGTTTCAAGAAGCGCTGTCTGATGTGAACCATGCCTCGCAGAAAAGAGCTCTCAGAAGACCTACGATCAAGAATTGTTGACTTGCATGAAGCTGGAAAGGGTTACAAAAGTATCTCCAAAAGCCTTGATGTTCCTGTGTCCACGGTAAGACAGACTGTCTACAAATGGAGAAAGTTTAGCACTGTTGCTACTCTCCCTAGTCGTGGTCGTCCTGTAAAAATGACTGCAAGAGCCCAGCGCAGAATGCTGCATGAGGTAAAGAAGAATCCCAGAGTGTCAGCTAAAGACCTACAGAAATCTCTGGCACATGCTAACATTTTTGTTGACACATCTACAATAAGGAAAACATTAAACAAGAATGGAGTACATGGGAGGACACCACGGAGGAAGCCATTGCTGTCCACAAAGAATATTGCAGCACGTTTGAAGTTTGCAAAAGAGCACCTGGATGTTCCACAGCACTACTGGCAAAATATACTGTGGACAGATGAAACCAAGATTGAGTTGTTTGGGAAGAACACACAACACTATGTGTGGAGGAAAAAAGGGCACAGCACACCAACATCAAAACCTCATCCCCACTGTGAAACATGGCGGAGGGAGCATCATGGTTTGGGGCTGCTTTGCTGCCTCAGGGCCTGGACGGATTGTTGTCATTGATGGGAAAATTAATTCCAGAGTTTATCAAGACATTTTGCAGGAAAACGTACGACCATCTGTCCGCCAACTGAAGCTCTGCAGAGGATGGGTGATGCAACAGGACAATGACCCAAAGCATACAAGTCATTCAACAAAACAATGGCTGCAACAGCACAGAATACGCCTTCTGGAGTGGCCCAGTCAGAGTCCTGACCACAACCTGATTGAAATGCTGTGGCATGACCTTAAGAGAGCGATTCACACCAGACATCCCAAGAATATTGCTAAACTGAAACAGTTTTGTGAAGAGGAGTGGTCCAAAATGACTCCAGATCGTTGTGCAGGTCTGATCTGCAACTACAGGAAACGTTTGGTTGAGGTTATTGTTGCCAAAGGAGGGTCAACCAGTTATTAGGTCCAAAGGTTCACATACTTTTTCCTCCCTGCACTGTGAAAGTTTACATGTTATGTGCAATTAAACCATGGCAACATCTAATGTTTGTGTAGTATTATGTTCAGCACACTGTGTTCTTCTATTGTTGTGACTTAGATGACTTTCAATGCACATTTTATGCCCAATTCATGCAAAACTCCACGTAATCCCAAGGGGTTCACATACTTTTTCTTGCAACTGTATGTGCCATACTTGTGGGATCCCCGTGGAAGCTGCATAGACTTTGCTACTACACCGTTACTACAGTGATCTCCATTTGCTTCCAAGCCGAGTGCTGTACTACCTGTGGCCAGCTGCTCAGGACTACACAGTTGTTGGTAGACCTAAAGGAGATTGTACAATCAGATTGTAATAGTACGGGGGGGGTACCTCCATCATGCAATGTTGGCAGAGCATACTGGGCTTCTAATAACAACGCCCAGCAGAACACACAGCATGGTCGCCATTCAGAGAACACGGCTTTACCACCTTTCAGCTGCCCCATGAAACAAAGAAATGTATCCATGCCGCAGGATAATACTTTGCATTAAACGGCGTGTCGCATTCGGCAGGTGGTACCGCACATCCATGCAAACCCATTCAAGCGAATGGGGCCATGATGCATGCACCCCACAACTGCAGTGGGTTGGCTTTTGGGGGATTAAGGCAAGCGGAGAAGAGGCGACTTACTTCTCCTTTCCCTCCTGTCAAACGTTTATCGCTTTAGAGAGGGGTGGCAGTATAACCACGCATATGAATGAGTCCAAAGCCATGTGTGGCCCAGTACCAATATAGCATCTGTGCTTCATTTTGTAATTATTTGGATACAATTACACTGTCATTATTTTTATACAATTACAAAGCAATTATTTTGATATAATTTGATACAATTACAATGTGATCAAGTTGATACAATTACAATATGATCACTACAATGTAATTATTTAGAATCAATTGCAATGTGATAATTTTCATACAATTACAATGTAATCATTTTGATACAGTTACAATGTTATTTTGATTCAATTTCATACAATTACAATGTAATCATTTTGATGTAATTACATTGTTATCAGTTTGATTCAATTTCACACAATTACAATGCAATCATTTTGATACAATTGCAATCGGATCAATTTGATACAATTGGATACAATTACATTGTAATCATTTTAATATATTTATAATGTGATCATTTTGATACAATTGGATACAATTGCAATGTAATCCTTTTGATATATTTACAATGTGATCATTTTGATACATTTGGATACAATTACAATGTAATCATTTTGACACAATTACAATCTGATCCTTTGATACAATTGGATACAATTACAATGTGATCATTTTGATACAATTGGATACAATTACAATGTAATCCTTTTGATATATTTACAATGTGATCATTTTGATACATTTGGATACAATTACAATGTAATCATCTTGCTACAATTACAATCTGTTCCTTTGATACAATTGGATACAATTACAATGTAATCATTTTGATACATTTACAATGTGATAATTTTGATACAATTGGATACAATTACAATGTAATCATTTTGATATATTTACAATGTGGTCATTTTGATACAATTGGATGCAATTACAATGTAATCATTTTGATACAATTACAATCTGATCAGTTTGATACAATTGGATACAATTACAATGTAATAATTTTAATACAATTACAGTCTGATCAGCTTGATACTATTGGATACAATTACAACGTAATCATTTTGATACAATTACAGTCTGATTAGTTTGATACAATTTGATACAATTACAATGTAATCATCTTGATACATTTACAGTGAGATTATTTTAATACAATTACAATCTGATCAGTTTGATACAATTGGATACAATTACAATGCAATCATTTTGATGCAACTGGATAGAATTACAATGTAATCATTTTGATTCAATTTCCTACAATTACAATGTAATCATTTTGATACAAAGTAACGTAAGTGGGATAGCCAGTTAATTAACATTTTAGGAAAAAGGCCAGCAATGTCAGCCCCCGAGTGTGAAGTTACAGAGAGGTCCAGGTTAAGTGTGAGGGTCAGGATAAGTGTTAGGGATAGGTGCTAGTTTGGAGTAGAAGGGGCATGAGTGCCTCCTTCATTCCATTCTTAGAGTGCCAAAAGTTTGCATACTGCTATGAAGTGTAAGAAGATACTTAGACTCAGAGGTCAGGAAGGTGTCAGGCAGTGGTGAAGCAAGTAAAAGCTCCCTCTAAATGTGGTCTTGTAGAGCGGGAACCCCATCAGGACCAACCACAGAGAAAAAAAGAATATTTCAGGGGGGCACCAACCACCATGTTGGCCTTTTCACTGGAATGTCTCTTTAATAAAGCGGTTAAAAAGATCCGGCTTCCCTTTATCCCTCGTCATCCTGACCTTTATTAGTTGTCCTGCATGTATTTTTTTTGTCTTTATTCATCCACAAATCTTTTTCCCTCTCAGCATCTCATAGAAATATTGTACATTCAGAATAACATTTCTCCCCTTCTGTCCTCTATTCAGCACATTTTATTGGCGGTATTACAGTGGCGGTTATAATAAGAGCGCTGACAACAATACAGAATTACTCAGGCTTCTGTCAGCCCAAGAAAGATGGCCCTAATTCTAGAACAATAATAATCAGTTATCTTTCCCCGGCACCCTGGCTCTGTCTCCTCCAGTGCTGACGTGACTGACAGCTGGAGGGAAGCCTCCCCCGGCTAGAGAGGCAGCACCAGTCATCCTGCAGCGCCGGATTAGTCGCTGTATTTGTCACCGGACTTTTTATTTCATAGGATAATGTCACATGTGGGGGGATGACTAAGTTCATTGATTACCAGAAATGTTTTGTCCACCATACATGAGATCAGATCACACCATCCAGTGCTGGTACCACCAACACTATTCTTTATGAAATATTGGCAAGATAAAGTATAGGATAGATAGATAGATAGATAGATAGATAGATAGATAGATAGATAGATAATAGATAGATAGATAGATAGATAGATAAATAGATAGATAGATAGATAGATATTGGATTTCAATGAATAGACAGACATCTATTGTTGAATATATATGTATATTGGGCTGTTCAATGGGTAGATGGATAGATAATATATGGATATTGGATTGTTCGATGGAGACAGATGATAGATGCATAGATGGGTAGATAGATAGAGAGATAGATAGATAATACATGGATATTGGAGATAGATGATAGACACTTAGAAAGATGGATAGGTAGATCGAGATAGATAGATAGATAGATAGATAGATAGATAGATAGATAGATAGATAATAGATAGATAGATAATAGATAGATAGATAGATAATAGATAGATAGATAGATAGATAGATAGATAGATAGATGTAGGATAGATAGATATTGGATTTCAATGAATAGACAGACATCTGTTGTTGAATATATATGTATATTGGACTGTTCAATGGGTAGATGGATAGATAGATAGTTTTTGGATGGATGGATAGATAGATAGATAGATACTGTAGATATATACTGCAGATAGACGATTGAATTATTGATTATTAGATATATATTTAGGTATTTTATTGTTCAGTAGATAGAAGGATAGATAGATAGATAGATAGATAGATAGATAGATAGATAGATAAATAGATAGATAGATAGATAATAGATAGATGATAGATAGATAGATAGATAGATAGATAGATAGATAGATAGATAGATAGATAGATAGATAATAGATAGATGATAGATAGATAATAGATAGATGATAGATAGATAGATAGATATTAAATATTAGATATTGACAACAGATAGATAGTTTTGGGATGGATAGATAATAGATAGATATTGAATTGTTCGATGGTGATAGATGATGATAGATAGATAGATAGATAGATAGATAGATAGATAGATAGATAGATAATAGATAGATAGATAGATAGATAGATAGATAGATAGTTATGGGATAGATAGATAGATAGATAGATAGATAGATAGATAATAGATAGATAGATAATAGATAGATAGATAGATAGATAGATAGATAGATAGATAGATAGATAGAGAGATAGATAATAGATAGATAGATAGATAGATAGATAGATAGATAGATAATAGATAGATATATAGATAGATAGATAGATAGATAGATAGATAGATAATAGATAGATAGATAGATAGATAGATAATAGATAGATAATAGATAGATAGATAGATAGATAGATAGATAGATAATAGATAGATAGATAGTTTTGGGATGGATAGATAATAGATGGATATTGAATTGTTCGATGGACATAGATGATAGATAGATAGATAGATAGATAGATAGATAGATAGATAGATAGATGGATTGATTCTCTCACATCAGTACAATTTTTGGCCTGTAAATGTAAAGTCATATAGAAGGTTCTTTCCATTTTCAGGCTGGAAAACACAGTAATTGGGTTTTGTTTTTACATTAGGACAGGATGGAAGCTTCTGTAGCTCGGAATAAAATTCACAAATGTCCGGGATTTCTTCTCCCTGTAGAAATGCTCCGGCGTTCACCTGATCAAGCGTCACGGCTCTGTGATCTGAGACAGGTTGTATTGAATTATCTGTGGGTGCCTGGGGGCCTGGAGTGGCGCTCCTCTTTATATCCTGCCTGGAAGATTCAATAAAAGCACTATGCTGGTAAATACCATATCATACCAGGCAGAGCCACTCATATTTTATGGCCACAAAATAGTTGCAGGCGACAGGAAACCGGCTTCTTTCCTGCGCTTTATAGAGTCACAAAATGCACGGCACATGTAAGCCGCATATCATTACATGAGTTTAATAAAAAGAGAACCTCCGCGCACGTCTCACCCCCCGGGGGGCATCCTGGACTGGCTCTGGAGGAGGAAAATGACTTAATTAAAAAAAAAAGAACGTATAGATGTAATCTCCCTTTAATACATTCATATATACAGGAGAACATTTGGTTTCTGATTTATGATCTATAGATGGTGCTTTTCTTACAGTCATCCACTCTTTTTTCAGCTATTATGATCGTGTTTCCCCCTAAGCGTATCTAAACCCAAGAACAAAAATGCAATATAGTAGAGATAGCCAATGCTTAGATGTAGTGGCTGCATTTGTTTTCCTTTGTTTTCACATGGTGATCCTGATGGCAATACAATTCCTGTTCTAGGGCTCACTCACTGCACTGTGTCTATGGAGCAGGGCCAAACAAGGGGTGGGCAGGAGGGGAAGGTTCCTTGGGCACCTTGGCGCAAGGGAGCAGAGAATGGACATAGGGCAGTAAACCCATTCTACGGCATGCATTAACAATGGGGAAGGGACAGGGGCGGACTGACAACTCATGGGGCCCCCGGGCAATAGGGGATCATGGGGCCACTGTGTCCTTGCCCAAACTCAAAAAAGCCTATGAAAAAGGTACCAGGGGCATCTCATGGGACCCCCTACTGACCCCGGGCTCTTGGGCAGTGCCCGAGTTTCCAAATGGTCAGTCCACCCCTGGGAGGGGATGCAGTTCCTCATCCCTGCCTTGGGCGCTCAATAAGCCTTCCCTGATACTGCTATGGAGGAAAAGCATCAACCGATATCAGGGCTACAGAATACTTCCCCCTCTTCTCCATCCCATTACATAGAGGGCTGTGGTTGTGTAATCCTTAGAGATCAATGCATCTGATAACACTGTTCAACAAATTTTTATTTTTTGCCAGTTTTGGAAACAAAAGGATGCATTTCTTAATGAATTTCACATTCTGAGTTCAAATATAACAATGAAATTTGTCAATTGGCTCTAGTTTTTCTGTAAACGGAAAGTTTTCTACTATAGGCGTAATGACTACATAATGCACAATAATTATATAGATAGATGTCTTTCCACAAATATAAAGCAAGTGATATTGACTACATAACAAAGCCTAAATGGCATAATATATTGCACAGGATTACCAAGAAAAATTATAGCCATAAGCTAAGTTGAATCATTTTAATACTTCGGATTCTCACTAGTTTTGTCTTCAGTTTGTGTCGGTTTTGCTTCTCTTGGCTTTTCTCTTGTATTCGAGGAAAGGGCTATCTCTTACAACTGCACGTGACTACACGCTTCAGGTTCTTCTTCACTGGACTCAACCACGAAGGATTCTGGTGCTTTAGGAATTGGTAGCCCCTCTCCATGAGGAACTGAACGTATTGCCGATGGAATATTTGGATAGCGCACAGATAACTTTTTCTTCTTATTTAGCCCTTTTACAATTGGAGGCACCATACAAAAGTAACAATTACTAACATGATCTGTTGGCTCTCTCCAAATCATTGGCACAGCGAAAGGCATAGATGCCTTTTTTCCATTCAACCATTGCTCCAGTGCCGTCCCACAAGAATTGCAGCATATATGTGGTGCCCAGCTCTTGTCCTGGTCTCCTATCTTGCAGCCAAAATACAAGTTGTAGGCTTTCTTAATCATTCCTGTTATCCTCCTTTTTTGTGAGATAAAAGTTATTTCACCGCAGATATAGCAGAAATTATCTGCTTTATTCACACAAGTTCGAGGCATTACTGAGTAGCCTATATAAGCATAAAACGAAATGTAAAGACGAACTACAATCAGCTACAGATACTGCAGCTTTTATGCAGTGAAGTGATGCAATTAAAGGCTAATATTGCATCATCTCAGTATACATGACATTTTCTATTGGTCACCAGTATCAATTGCGCAATATGCAGCTGCAGTTGCATCATAATTTTGAATGGCTTACGTCATTAGATGGGTGAATATATCATGGAAACTAGAGCCAATCAACATTTTTTAGGGTCATTTTAGTTTTCAGCACCCCAAAATTATGTAAGATTAGCTAATTTTATGCCCAAAACTTTTTACCTGTTGAACAGTGTAATAGTGCAACAGTGCAAAATACACAAGTATAAAGTTTACTGATTCCAAAAAAAAAAAGAAGATATATACAGTATATATATACTGTATGTCACACATAACACGTATTTAACAAATGTTTGTTACATATAGGTGTGTATCAAGGCTTATTAGTTTACAGTCAAGGATTCACATATCAACACTTTATTTACCACAATATTCCGAGGTACAATGTGTTCAATTGGTTATCACAGTGGTCACATTATCCAGAGCCGGTCCTGTTGAATTCTGATGTTTCTTACAGAACATGAACTGTCTTTGACATCCGCCCTGGTGTTTCTTTAAGTGGGCTATTACTCCTTGGGGGCGGGAAGGTGGCCGCTGTGTTGGGCCAGTCCCAACGGTTCCTGATCTTAAGTACAGAACGTGAGCTGCATTTGACATTTGCCCCGATGTCTATTTAACTGAGCTATTACTCCTTGGGGGTGGGAAGGTGACCACTGTGATTGGCCGTCACGATGGTCATATTATCAGGAGCCAGTCCCACCGGTGTTTCTTTAAGTGGGCTATTACTCCTTGGGGGCGGGAAGGTGACCGCTGTGTTGGGCCAGTCCCAACGGTTCCTGATCTTAAGTACAGAACGTGAGCTGCATTTGACATTTGCCCCGATGTCTATTTAACTGAGCTATTACTCCTTGGGGGTGGGAAGGTGACCACTGTGATTGGCCGTCACGATGGTCATATTATCAGGAGCCAGTCCCACCGGTGTTTCTTTAAGTGGGCTATTACTCCTTGGGGGCAGGAGGGTGACCGCTGTGTTGGGCCAGTCCCAACGGTTCCTGATATTAAGTACAGAACGTGAGCTGCATTTGACATTTGCCCCGATGTCTATTTAACTGAGCTATTACTCCTTGGGGGTGGGAAGGTGACCACTGTGATTGGCCGTCACGGTGCTCATATTATCAGGAGCCAGTCCCAACGGTTCCTGATCTTAAGTACAGAATGTGAGCTGTCTTTGACATTTGCCCCGGTGTCTCTTTAACTGGGCTATTACACCTGGGGGCAGGAAGATCTGCATAATCCTGTGACTGCTGTGATTGGCTGTCACACTGGTCACATTTTCAGAAGTCAGTCCTGTCAGTTTCTGATCGTAAGTACAGAATGTGAGCTGTCTTTGACATTTACCCCAGTTTCTCTTTAACTGGGCTAACTCCTTGGGGGCTGGAAGGTGACCGCTGTGATTGGCCGTCACGGTGGTCACATTATCAGGAGCCAGTCCCACCGGTTCCTGATCTTAAGTACAGAATGTGAGCTGCCTTTGACATTTGCCCCAGTTTCTCTTTAACTGGGCTATTACTCCTGGGGACAGGAAGATCTGCCTAATCATGTGACCGCTGTGATTGGCTGTCACATTTTCAGAAGCCAGTCCCATCAGTTCCTGATTCTTAGTACAGAATGTGAGCTGTCTTTGACATTTACCCCAGTTTCTCTTTAACTAGGCTAACTCCTTGGGGGTGGGAAGGTGACCACAGTGATGGGCCATCAAAGTGGTCACATTATTAGAAGCCAGTCCCACCGGTTCCTGATCTTAAGTACAGAATGTGAGCTGTCTTTGAGATTTGCCCCAGTTTCTCTTTTACTGGGCTATTACTTCTGTTTAATCATGTGATCACTGTGATTGGCTATCACCGTGGTCACATTATTGGGAGCCTGTCCCGCCGAATTCTGATCTTTAGTACAGAAAATGAGCTTGGTCTCTGTGCTGGGAGCATGTGGTCAGTATGGTCTCAGCACAGAACCCTCTGCCCCCCATAGACACATATGGGCAGTGTGTGAGTGTAAGGCCCACCCTCTTTGTTGCCACACTTATGTGTTACGTAAGCGGCAAGAGGTTAGCGCCCAAGGCCTGTAGGCTGGCTCACTTTGGTTGGCTGTCACGGTGGTCACATTATCAGGAACCATTCTCACCGGTTCCTGATCTTAAGTACAGAATGTGGGCTGCCTTTGACATTTGCCCCGGTGTCTCTTTAGCTGGGCTATTTCTCCTGGGGGCAGGAAGAACTGCCTAATCCTGTGACTGCTGTGATTGGCTGTCACATTTTCAGGAGCCAGTCCCGCCAGTTCCTGATTCTTAGTACAGAATGTGAGCTGACTTTGACATTTACCCCAGTTTCTCTTTAACTGGGCTAACTCCTTGGGGGTGGGAAAAGGGGCGGACTGACAACTCATGGGGCCCCCACCCCAAGCAATAGGGGATCATGGGGTCCCTGTGTCCCTGCCCACACAAAACACACCCAAAAAAGCCTATAAAAGGTACCAGGGGCATTTCATTGGGCCCCCTACTGACCACGGGCCCTCGGGCAGTGCCCGAGTGCTCGAATGGTCAGTCCGCCCCTGCGTGGGAAGGTGACCACTGTGATTGGCCATCACGGTGTTCACATTATTAGAAGCCAGTCCCACCGGTTCCTGATCTTAAGTACAGGATGTGAGCTGCCTTTGACATTTGCCCTGGTGTCTCTTTACCTGGACTATTACTCCTGGGGGCAGAAAGATCTGCCAAATCCTGTGACCGCTGTGATTGGCTGTCACACTGGTCACATTTTCAGAAGCCAGTCCCATCAGTTCCTGATTTGTAGTACAGAATGTGAGCTGACTTTGACATTTACCCCAGTTTCTCTTTAACTGGGCTAACTCCTTGGGGGCGGGAAGGTGACCACTGTGATTGGCCATCACGGTGGTCACATTATTAGAAGCCAGTCCCACCGGTTCCTGATCTTAAGTACAGAATGTGAGCTGTCTTTGACATTTGCCCCAGTTTCTCTTTACCTGGGCTATTACTCCTGGGGGGCAGGAAAGTCTGTTAAATCATGTGCTCACTGTGATTGGCTATCACAGTGGTCACATTATTGGGAGTCAGCCCTGTCGAATTCTGATCTTTAATACAGAATATGAACTTGGTCTCTGTCCTGGGAACATGTGGTGAGTATGGTCTCAGCACAGAACCCTCTGCCCCCCATATGGGCAGCGTGTGAGTGTAAGGCCCACCCTCTTTGCCGCCACACTTATGTGTTAGGTAAGCGGCAAGAGGTTAGCACCCGAGGCCTGTAGGCTGGCTCACTTTGGTTGGCTGTCACAGTGGTCACATGACCAGGAGCCCATACCACCAGTTCCTATTTGTAAACAGTTACCTTGAGCTGTCCGTGACTCTTGGGGGCGCCGTTATTGAAAGCAGCTTGGCATTATTCCAGAACAAATAATTCCTCCAAAAAAAGGATTAAGGATGGAATAAACAAATGACATAAGTAATATGGTAAATTCCATAGACAGATGAGTCTTCCCTGTCCCTGAGACCCGTTGTTTAATATCGGAACAAGCACGCATGAAGCTTTTCTCCACGAGCAGGTATGCGACATCCCAATTATAAAGACCGCAGCAAATCCGATGATTACAGCTTCATAGAGCTGATTTAATTATCACGTTCAATTCTCTAAAACTTAATTTAATAAGCTCGGCCACTGTGCATTGAAAAAGCATTTAATAGTAAATATTATATCAGCCGCTATTATTGTTGCCACCTGTGGAGGTGCTTCGGAATATAATTAACCATGTCAGGGCTGCGGAAAACTGGTAAGGGGGTAGAAAAAGCCATAATTGGAGGCGGCACCATGTAGGAGATAATCTGCAACTGTCCCAGGATTCTGGAAGCTTTCTCTTCACCCGCCACCGGTACAGATGGGTTTGTTCTTTTTAACTGATGTGGCATTGATATATTCGTAGTTCCCAAGGACAGGGCAGTTTTAGAGGGCAGATCAATAAAGTTTTGTCGAAATGTCAAAGCAGAGCTTTTTTTATCATAAATTATTTGGTGTTTTGGATTTTAACACTAGTAACTTTGGCGGCTATTTTTTCTTTTTGGCGTTATGATACTTGGGTTAGAGTTACTTTACTGGCTAGTTTTGGAACATCCAGCTCAACATCGTAAGTTTGAAGGTATGTGTGAGTTAAAGGGTCTTAGAAAAAATGGCACCAGGTATAAAGTGCAGATATCCATACTTACAGCAGCTTGACATCCACCTCCCACACTCGAATATCAGGTTTACTCTTCAGGCAAATCTCTAGCACTTCCCGGGAGTTTCAAAGCTTGTCTGCTTCCCATACTGTTGCATTACTTACAGGATCCCTGCTGGGTGTTCCGGGATTTCCAAGATTCATAGGATCTCCAGTACGCACAGAATTCTTGCTGGGTCTTCCAGGTTTTCTAGGATTCCTAGGACCTCCAGAAACCAAAGGATCCCTGCTGGGTCCTCCAGGATTCATAGGACCTCTAATACCCAAAGGTTTCCTGCTGACTCTTTCAGGATTTCCAGGTTTCCTAGGACCTCCAGTACCCACAGGATCCCTGCCATGTCCTCCAGGATTTCAAGGATTCCTAGGACCTTCAATACCCAAAGGATCACTGCTGGGTCTTCCTGGATTCATAGGACCTCTAGTGCCCAAAGGTATCCTGCTGACTCTTTCAGGATTTCCAGGTTTCCTAGGACCTTCAGTACATGCTGAATCCCAGCTGGGTCTTCCAGGATTTCCAAGATTCATAGGATCTCCGGTGCACACAGGATTCTTGCTGGGTCTTCCAGGATTTCTAGAATTCCTAGGACCTCCAGTTACCCACAGGGGCGGACTGACCATTTGGAAACTCGGGCATTGCCTGAGGGCCCGGGGTCAGTAAGGGGCCCCATGAGATGCCCCTGGTACCTTTTTCATAGGCTTTTTTGAGTTTGGGCAAGGACACAGGGGCCCCATGATCCCCTATTGCCCGGGGGCCCCATGAGTTGTCAGTCCGCCCCTGGTCATGGGTTCAATTCCCAGCCATGGCACCTCCTGCATGGAGTTTGCATGTTCTCCCTGTGCTTGCATGGGTTTCCTCCCACACTCCAAACACATGCTGGTAGGTTAATTGGCTCCTGTCTAAATTGTCCTAGTTTCATCCCTGGCCATGCGGGATCTCCTGCATGGTAGGGGTTGGGGAAAGACCCGGCAACCTACCCTGTAAAATAATTGCTAAGAGAATTCATGGAAAAAGTTGCTTACAAGTGACAGTCCATCAGGGGCAGACTGACAACTCATGGGGCCCCTGGGCAATAGGGGATCATGGGGCTCCTGTGTCCTTGCCCAAACTCAAAAAAGCCTATGAAAAAGGTACCAGGGGCATCTCATGGGGCCCCCTACTGACCCCGGGTCCTCGGGCGGTGCCCAAGTTTCCCAATGGTCAGTCCGCCCCTGCAGTCCATGCAATTGCCAAGGGTCGGATACGACTGAATGGATCAATAGATAGAATATAAAGGCAGATTCAGGTACTTCCACTAGCTCAGTGGTCGGCAAGCCGCGGCTCGCGAGCCACATGCGGCTCTTTATACTCTTTAATGCGGCTCTTCTGTGTGCCGGGCGCCCGCTCCCCTCCCTCCTCTCGGGCGGCCGCCCCAAAAGTCAGGACTCTGCAGCTAGCCCAGCAATGGGCAAACTACGGCCCGGCGGACCTTTTAATCCGGCCCGCGGAGCGTGGCAAACATTGGCTGTCAGGATGTAGGCGGGGCAGCGTGACGAACTCCTCTCCTCTCACAGTCCGCCCTGAAGACCGGAACGGCGCGGGAACACGGCGAGAGGAACGCGCGGAGCAAAGGTAAGTGAATTGACACAATATGGGGGATGAATTACTATATGGGGGATGAATTACAATATGGGGGATTAATTACTATATGGGGGATGAATTACTATATGGGGGATGAATTACTATGGGGGATGAATTACTATGGGGGATGAATTACTATGGGGGATGAATTACTATATGGGGGATGAATTACTATATGGGGGATGAATTACTATGGGGGGATGAATTACTATGGGGGATGAATTACTATATGGGGGATGAATTACTATATGGGGGATGAATTACTATATGGGGGATGAATTACTATGGGGGATGAATTACTATATGGGGGATTAATTACTATGGGGGATGAATTACTATATGGGGGATTAATTACTATGGGGGATGAATTACTATATGGGGGATTAATTACTATGGGGGATGAATTACTATATGGGGGATGAATTACTATGGGGGATGAATTACTATATGGGGGATGAATTACTATGGGGGATGAATTACTATATGGGGGATGAATTACTATATGGGGGATGAATTACTATGGGGGATGAATTACTATGGGGGATGAATTACTATATGGGGGATGAATTACTATATGGGGGATTAATTACTATGGGGGATGAATTACTATATGGGGGATTAATTACTATGGGGGATGAATTACTATATGGGGGATGAATTACTATGGGGGATGAATTACTATATGGGGGATGAATTACTATGGGGGATGAATTACTATATGGGGGATTAATTACTATGTGGGATGAATTACTATATGGGGGATGAATTACAATATGGGGGATTAATTACTATGGGGGATGCATTACTATATGGGGGATGAATTACTATGGGGGATGAATTACTATGGGGGATGAATTACTATATGGGGGATGCATTACTATATGGGGGATGAATTACTATGGGGGGATGAATTACTATGGGGGATGAATTACTATAGGGGGGATGAATTACTATATGGGGGATGAATTACTATAGGGGGGATGAATTACTATGGGGGATGAATTACTATATGGGGGATGAATTACTATGGGGGGATGAATTACTATATGGGGTATGAATTACTATATGGGGTATGAATTACTATATGGGGGATGAATTACTATGGGGGATGAATTACTATATGGGGGATGAATTACTATGGGGGATGAATTACTATATGGGGGATGAATTACTATGGGGGATGAATTACTATGGGGGATGAATTACTATATGGGGGATGTATTTTCAGTTTTAAAAATGTGGCTCTCAAAATAAATTTCAATCGTGGTTTTGGCGAGATTTGGCTCAGTTGAAAAAAAAGGTTGCCCACCACTGCACTAGCTGTATGTATTAATAGATGTCATTTTTATTCAGAAGTAAATCCCTTTGTATTTATCATCCTATTGTTCCTCGTTAAGTCTGCTTTAGAATTCTAAATCAGGGTTTTGTTGAAATTTTGCGTTCGCAGGTAAACCTCGCAGTCATTTTTGTGCTTTATCAGGTTACTTAAAGTTTGCAAGAAAAATCAAAAGTTAAGAAAATCAAACTGAAAAAAAGAGCAAATTAAAAAAATCAACAAAAACCAAGCTTCAAAGCAATTAGTTTGCAATTATGAACAATAGAAAGCCGGGGTGTGTTGTTGCAATTTAGCTGTCCTAATTTAGTTTTAATTATAGTAAACAATTCTATGATTATAATTAAGGCAATGATACTATGTAACGAAACAAGTCCCGGCGAAATTTAACCGTTGACTGCTGAAACGTCGGCAACGAGGTGAATATCGGCTCATTTTAAAGCGTGTGTTGTGGAAAATACAGATTATGCACAATATTGTGTGAAATGATACAGTATGTCTACTTTACAACCAAAAGAATGACATCGACCTGCCCCTCCTGATCTTTGCATGTGTAGACCCTCCATGTGTTCCACACACGCGGGACGTGATAACGCTGGTAACATTAGCTGTGTAAAGTCATGTTAAAAACTGGAGTTTTTCAGCTTTTTTTTAGCGTTTTTACATTAGCGTTTAGCGGCTTTTTGCCACGTTTAGAGGAGTTTTCCAGCGTTTGAGGTTTTTACTGTTTTTTCTACCGTTTTTGTTGTTGTTGGTCAAACAAACGTCCAAAACACATGCTAAACTGAACATTTTCATACCTGACCTAGAATCACGTTATCAATGAACGTACCTCAGGGTAATTTCTCCACATCCACCATTCTCTAAAAATGTTCTCTAATGTTAACCCCCCTGGCCAGGGGCGGACGGAAAACTCATGGGGCCCCCGGGCAATAGGGGATCATGGGGCCCCTGTGTCCTTGCCCATGCCTATGGCTCCTGTCTAAATTGTCCCTAGTTTCATCCCTGGCCATGCGGGATCTCCTGCATGGTAGGTGTTGGGGAAAGACCTGGCAACCTACCCTGTAAAATAATTGCTAAGAGAATTCATGGCAAAAGTTGCTTACAAGTGACAGTCCATCAGGGGCAGACTAACAACTCATGGGGCCCCCGGGCAATAGGGGATCATGGGGCCCCTGTGTCCTTGCCCAAACTCAAAAAAGCCTATGAAAAAGGTACCAGGGGCATCGCATGGGACCCCCTACTGACCACGGGCCCTCAGGCAATGCCCGAGTTTCCAAATGGTCAGTCCGCCCCTGCCCCATGCAGTATTCCCGAGTGTAGCTCGGGGTAAAGTTTCAGCACCACAAGCGGTAACCCCCCCGAGCTACACTCAGGAATACACTGCAGCGTTGCTCCGGGATCTCTTCTGCACTTACCTTGTCCTGCGCTCCCGCGATGTCCCCCCTGCAGTGTCCCCGGCAATGTCCTCCGGCCGATGCCGGCATCTGTCTTCCGGGTTCCATTACCTGCGATGTCGGGACGTACGGGGGACGGAACTGGTGGGAAATTTAAAAATGTTGAAAACTGACATTCACTAAATACACTAAAATCACATAGTATAACATTCCTGTATCAAACCATTTCACATACATTGTGTCCCGAGTGCTTTGTCCGGCGCCCTGCCTGCATTTTTACAGTTCTTTCTGCCTGGAAACTGAGAAACGTCCATGGCATCCAAAAAGCGTCCCTTTAGGTCAGACGCGGTTTTAGACCGGCTAGAGAACAGCGATAGTAAATCAGAACCACTTGCAGAATTGAGTGATAATGATTCGTGGGGGAAATTCCTCATCAGACACTGAAAACGATTCTGCGACTGAGCTCAGCGATGTGCGAACTTGGCGCTCTATTTCACATTTCAGTGTTTTTGGTTTGATTATATTATTGAATTACATTTATTATTATTTTTTATGATTATTAATATAATTTATGATTTCGTGTTTCAAATTTTATCCTACCCGGGATGTTTACTAGACTCTTGTTCGGACAGATTTCAGTGAGTTATTCCTAAGAATTACAGGTCTACAATAAAAAAACGACATATTTCCATGCAAAAAAATGTACCGCTTTGAGCACAGAAATATGGACATAATCAGACCGCTAGGGAGGTTAATGATTCCATGTTCTGGTCTATCATGAATCTACTCACAATATTGACAATAGGTTCTTATGATCATACCTGTTTATTTTTTGTCCTTCTAGATCAGGGGTGGGCAAACTTTTTGACTTGAGGGCCGCAATGGGTTCATATATTGGACCCGGGGGCCGGACCAAGAGTAGATGAATGATGTGTATGTGTCATCCATAGTAAGTATAGTAATATTCCCCCATAGTAAGTATAGTAATTAATCCCCCATATAGTAATTCATCCCCCATAGTAATTCATCCCCCATATAGTAATTCATCCCCCATATAGTAATTCATCCCCCATATAGTAATTCATCCCCCATAGTAATTCATCCCCCCTATAGTAATTCATCCCCCATAGTAATTCATCCCCCATAGTAATTCATCCCCCATATAGTAATTCATCCCCCCCATAGTAATTCATCCCCCATATAGTAATTCATCCCCCCTATAGTAATTCATCCCCCATATAGTAATTCATCCCCCATATAGTAATTCATCCCCCATAGTAATTCATCCCCCCTATAGTAATTCATCCCCCCTATAGTAATTCATCCCCCATATAGTAATTCATCCCCCATATAGTAATTCATCCCCCCTATAGTAAGTCCCCCCTGTGTCAATTCACTTACCTTTGCTCCGCGCGTTCCTCTCGCCGTGTTCTCGCGCCATTCCGGTGTAGCATGAAAATCTGTCTCCTATGAGGATCTGTCCCCCTCGATGTACCTGCGCATGTGTCAGTTTCAGGCATTAGCAGCCGATCGGCGATCTCCGGCACATGCGCAGATACGTCGAGGGGGACAGATCCTCATAGGAGACAGATTTTCATGCTACACCGGTCTTCAGGGCGGACTGTGAGAGGAGCCTAGCTCCGCGGGCCGGATTAAAAGGTCCGCCGGGCCGTATACGGCCCGCGGGCCGTAGTTTGCCCATTGCTGTTCTAGATTCACATCCTCCTCTTAGTTCTCTAAGTTGTTGTATGGGATCTGCCCCCTCATTCTTCTGTGTTCAACTTCCATGCCAAGTTTTTTTTTTCTTTCTTTTTGTCTGACTTAAGCAGGTCATAGATGGGTCGAACATCGGCCGATATTAAAAAAAAAAAAAAAAAAAAAAAATCGGTCATTCGATCGGCCGATGTTACCACCAACGTTAAAAAAATTGGCCGATTTTCGACCCGTCTATGGCCGGCATTAGACAGAGACAGGGGAGTACACCATACAATGTGACAGCAATACAAATACTTTATTTGGATACAGATGGATACATTTGTTGCAACCGCAAGACTTTTTCTTATGAAATATAATAGTGGACTTCCAGTTCGTAGGAAGGATTCTGGTGTCTCCCATTCCTATGATCGATTCACTTTAGCAGAATAAAATTTCTTCTTCTTCTTCTTCTTCTTCTTCATGCCTGATAAAACAAATGTACAAAAAACCCAAAAAATGGCTGACCAATTAACCCACTAATGGTGCAAAAATCGGCCGATTTTCGACCCGTCTATGGCCGGCATAACTTTAACAAAGCACTTATACAAGCCGAACGGATGGCGGGAAATCACTGGCAGGAGGAAAGTAATGGACTCTGCCTGCTTAAATGTAAGCAAAACGCAGACAGGTGTTGTTTCCACTTGGCCTAGACGATTGCCTTGTGCCAGGATAGATTGAGTTCATAGAGCCAAATGGGAGATTTCTCAATTTGTGTTTATTCTCTAACCGGATGTATAGAGTGCCGATAATGAAGAGCTTTGTCTGCTGCCTTCATTGCTTTTTACATGTGGAAGGGAGAGAAAGCATCGCTGTCACATCACAAGGGAGGGAGAGATTTCTTCTAATCAGGACCCATAGTAGTTTTATTTAAATATATTTTCTTTATTAACCGATTCCCAACTGCCCTACAGCAGAAATACCGCTACAGGGTGGCACGGCTGCACAAAATCACGTATATATATATGTGATTTTACATTTCTGGGTAGAGGGCACGTGCGCTGCCATTCGCGGTCGCGGCTGTCAATCACTGGGTCCTGACCGGTGATTACTCACCAGCACCCGGTGATTACTGAGGATCTCTGATTGGGAGGAAAATTGTTTTGTTTGTTAACAATTCTCCTCTCTGTCAGCTTGGGCACACTACCTTCACTATATCCACTCTCCCCGGACCCCGCAGTCACTATATCCGCTCTCCCCGGACCCTGCATTCACTATATCTGGTCTCCCTGGACCCTGCATTCACTATATCCAGTCTCCCCGGACCCCGCATTCACTATATCCGCTCTCCCCGGACTCTGCATTCACTATATCCAGTCTCCCCGGACCCTGCATTCACTATATCCGCTCTCCCCGGACCCCGCATTCACTATATCCGCTCTCCCCGGACCCCGCATTCACTATATCCGCTCTCCCCGGACCCCGCATTCACTATATCCGCTCTCCCCGGACCCCGCATTCACTATATCTGCTCTCCCCGGACCCTGCATTCACTATATCCGTTCTCCCCGGACCCCGCATTCACTATATCCGCTCTCCCTGGACCCTGCATTCACTATATCCGCTCTCCCCGGACCCTGCATTCACTATATCTGCTCTCCCCGGACCCCGCATTCACTATATCCGGTCTCCCCGGACCCCGCATTCACTATATCCGCTCTCCCCGGACCCCGCATTCACTATATCCGGTCTCCCCGGACCCCGCATTCACTATATCCGGTCACCCCGGACCCCGCATTCACTATATCCGCTCTCCCCGGACCCCGCATTCACTATATCCGCTCTCCCCGGACCCCGCATTCACTATATCCGGTCTCCCCGGACCCCGCATTCACTATATCCGGTCTCCCCGGACCCTGCACTCACTATATCCAGTCTCCCCGGACCCCGCATTCACTATATCCGCTCTCCCCGGACCCCGCATTCACTATATCCGCTCTCTGCAGTGGCTGAGCAGATGAAGGGTGTTACCCTCAAAACGCATTGGCTGTTTTTATCAACTTTTTTTTTTAATCAAAAACTAAAAATATCCTGGGCTCCTTTCTGTATTTCTGTGGTTTCATCTACCGGACTAGCACGGTAATATGTAATCACTGGATAGATGGTGTGGACGAGCCTACCAGTGGCACGTTGCGACCAATGACAGTCTTGGATCAGGATGTACAGTGTCATTTGCTGCTATGGTGATCGCACACCAGCACCATGGCAACACATAACTCTGATTCAGGGCAGGTGGCATGCAGGGTCGCCCCCAGCCCTTTGCCTCCTCTACCTCTACCCACTGCCATGCTGCTGGGGCCAAATGGTAGGGCTCTGAAGAGGAAATTTTGTGATTGGGTGGCTTTGTGATGGGGCTGTATGATTGCAGGGCTCTGTGATGAGGGGACTCATTTAGGGGGCCTTGGATGTGGAAAGGGGACTCTGATGTAAAGGGTGGACATCTGATGTGGTGGGAGGGACTCTAACTTGTTGGGTGGAGCTCCAATGTGAAGGAAGGATCTATGATGTGTTAGGGGGATCTCTGTTGTGAAGGGGGCTTTGATTCAAAAGGAGAATCTGGTGTAAAGGGGGGATCCCTGATGGGAGGAGGGGCTGTAATGTGTTGGGGGACCTTTGATCTGATGGGGAGACCTCTAATGTGAGGCGGGTATCTATGATGTGATGGGGAAACCTCTGATGTGAAGGGGGCTCTGATGCCATGGGGAGACTTCTGAAGTGATGGGGGACCTCTGATGTGTTGGAAGACCTCTGATGTGACGGGAGACCTCTGATGTGTTGGAGGACTGCTGATGTGATGGGGGACCTCTGATGTAATGGGGAACCTCTGATGTGAGGGGGGATTTATGACATGTTGGGAGGGACCTCTGATGTGATGGGGGACCTCTGATGTGATGGGGAACCTCTGATGTGATGAGGAACCTCTGATGTGAAGGGGGATTTATGACATGTTGGGAGGGACCTGTGATGTGATCGGGGACCTCTGATGTGATGGGGGACCTCTGATGTGAGGGAGAACCCCTGATGTGAAGGGGTATCTATGATGAGTTGGGAGAGACCTCTGATGTGAGGGGGGGTCGCAATTTGTTGGAGGGGGAACTTCTGATGTGATGAGGCAACCTCTAATGTTAAGGGAGACCTCTGATGTGTTGGGGGGGACCTCCAATGTTAAGGGTGGACTTTGATGTTAAAGATCTCTGTTGTATTGGTGGACCTCTAATGTGATGGGGAGACTGTTGATGTGATGGGGGGGGACCTCTGATATGAAGGAGGCTGATGTAAAGGGAGAATCTGATGTGTGTGTTGAGTGCCTCAATAGATAGATAATAGATAGATAGATAGATAGATAGATAGATAGATAGATAGATGATAGATAGATAATAGATAGATAGATAGATAATAGATAGATAGATAATAGATAGATAGATAGATAGATAGATAATAGATAGATAGATAGATAGATAATAGATAGATAGATAGATAATAGATAGATAGATAGATAGATAGATAGATAGATAGATAATAGATAGATAGATAGATAGATAGATAGATAGATAGATAGATAGATAGATAGATAGATAATAGATAGATAGATAGATAGATAATAGATAGATAGATAGATAATAGATAGATAGATAGATAGATAATAGATAGATAGATAGATAGATAGATAATAGATAGATAGATAGATAATAGATAGATAGATAGATAGATAGATAGATAGATAGATAGATAGATAGATAATAGATAGATAGATAGATAATAGATAGATAGATAGATAGATAGATAGATAATAGATAGATAATAGATAGAAAGATAGATAATAGATAGATAGATAGATAGATAGATAGATAGATAGATAGATAGATGATAGATAGATAGATAGATAGATAGATAGATAGATAGATGATAGATAGATAGATAGATAGATAGATAGATAATAGATAGATAGATAGATAGATAGATAGATAGATAGATAATAGATAGAAAATAGATAGATAGATAGATAGATAGATAGATAGATAGATAGATAGATAGATAGATAGATAGATAGATAATAGATAGATGATAGATAGATAGATAGATAGATAGATAGATAGATAGATAATAGATAGATAGATAGATAGATAGATAGATAGATAGATAGATAGATAGATAATATAATAGATAGATAGATAGATAGATAGATAGATAGATAGATAGATAGATAGATAATAGATAGATAGATAATAGATAGATAATAGATAGATAATAGATAGAAAGATAGATAATCGATAGATAGATAGATAGATAGATAGATAGATAGATAGATAGATAGATAGATAGATAGATAGATAATATAATAGATAGATAGATAGATAGATAGATAGATAGATAGATAATAGATAGATAGATAGATAGATAGATAGATAATAGATAGATAGATAGATAGATAGATAGATAGATAGATGATAGATAGATAGATAGATAGATAGATAGATAATAGATAGATAGATAGATAGATAATATAATAGATAGATAGATAGATAGATAGATAGATAGATAGATAGATAGATAATAGATAGATAATAGATAGAAAGATAGATAATCGATAGATAGATAGATAGATAGATAGATAGATAGATAATAGATAGATAATAGATAGATAGATAGATAGATAGATAGATAGATAATAGATAGATAGATAGATAGATAGATAGATAGATAGATAGATAATAGATAGATAGATAGGTGATAGATAGATAGATAGATAGATAGATAGATAGATAGATAGATAGATGATAGATAGATAGATAATAGATAGATAGATAGATAGATAATAGATAGATAGATAGATAATAGATAGATAGATAATAGATAGATAGATAGATAGATAGATGATAGATAGATAGATAGATAGATAGATAGATAGATAGATAATAGATAGATAGATAGATAATAGATAGATAGATAGATAGATAGATGATAGATAGATAATAGATAGATAGATAGATAGATAATAGATAGATAGATAATAGATAGATAGATAGATAGATAGATAGATAGATAGATAATAGATAGATAGATAGATAGATAGATAGATAGATAGATAGATGATAGATAGATAGATAGATAGATAGATAGATGATAGATAGATAGATGATAGATGTATTGTAAACCCCATTCCAATATGGAGTGACCCTTCGCTTACCAGCCTCCATACTTCTTAGAAGGTCCTCCACAAGATTTTGGAGGGTGTCTAATAAAAATCTGTACCCATTCCACCAAAAAATAATTTTTTTTTTCCCAGAATGGCTTGACCAAGAAAGCTACCACTGATTGGTTGGTGTGGGCCCCGCCTTCCTTCCCCTTTCTGTAGATCATCCATTTGGATGGATTGGTATGCAGAGTGTTCCTCTCCCTGTAGTCTTCATGGTGAACTACTCTCACAGAAATGCCCATCCAATTAACTCTCCGTTGACCCTTTCATCTACCACATGGAGATCCATTGCGTCATCCCGCAAACACCTCTGGATGGAAGCCCATGTGTCGTCTCCTCCTGCTATTACTGGTGCATCAGACCTAATTGCATCAATCTCTGTATCGAGGGGAGCGGGTGACTATAATTTATGGCCACACATCAATGGTTGAAAAATATGATCTTTCCCGTTAGCGTAATTCATGTCTGGGCCGCGGCAGTGAAAAATTCACTCCGGTGTTCTGTTAGCGCATAAGATTACGGCGATGAGGCTTGTCAACTTCCTGTAAGATTAATGAGCATGTCTTGTTTCTCCGTCCTCAACTGTGTAAAGTCTCTTTTTCAGGGTAATAACTCCTTAAAGATAAACTCCACATTTCCCCTCATTTCCATAATCCCTTCCAAGATCCTTCCGACTTTCCTTGTATGGACTTGCTACTTCTGCCATGTTATAAATCTTCCAATCTGCCTTCAGAAGGAACTCGTCAGACTAACTAGCTTACTTGCATTGGAAGGTGCAAGTTCCAGGACCGTTATCCTCCTCTGAGTTTCACTATCTGGGGAATCACTGACCTCGAGGAAGCACATTGGACCTCTTCTAAGCGCCTTCCCACCCCGTTCCACGTCCAGTATCAGTTTTGATTAATATAACACTTCCAGGTACTTATGAATACTCTCCCTGACAATGCCTCTGCTGATCTTAGTATTCTCTAGAACACAGGTGTCAAACACAAGGCCCGTGGGCCGAATCCGGCCCTCCAGGCCATTTCATGTGGCCCTTGCACCTCTCTTGCAGAGACCCCATTGTCTCCGCCCCCACCTTGTCTCAGCAGTCGGCAGCAAAGAGGAGAATAGAGCTCCTCTGCCAAGCACCCCCTCATCTCATTTAGGAGACCTTAGATGTGAAAGGGGGACTCTGATGTAAAGTGGGGACATCTGATGTGGTGGGGGGGGGACTCTAACTTGTTAGCTGGAGCTCCAGTGTGAAGAAGGCATCTATGATCTGTTAGGGGGATCTCTGCTGTGAAGGGAGCTTTGATTCAAAGGGAGAATCTGGTGTAAAGGGTGGACCGATGGTTGGGAGGAGGGGCTGTAATGTGTTGGGGGGACCTTTGATCTGATGGGGAGACCTCTAATGTGAGGCGGGTATCTATGATGTGATGGAGGAACCTCTGATGTGAAGGGGGCTCTGATGTGATAGGGAGACTTCTGATGTTATGGGAGGACCTATAATGTGTTGGAGGATCTATGATGTGTTGGAAGACCTCTGATGTGAAGGAGGATCTATGATGTGTTGGAAGACCTCTGATGTGAAGGAGGATCTATGATGTGTTGGAAGATCTCTGATGTGATGGGGAACCTCTGATGTTAAGGGGGATCTATGATGTGTTGGAGGGCCTCTGATGTGAAGGAGGATCTATGATGTGTTGGAAGATCTCTGATGTGAAGGAGGATCTATGATGTGTTGGAAGATCTCTGATGTGATGGGGAACCTCTGATGTGAAGGAGGATCTATGATGTGTTGGAAGATCTCTGATGTGATGGGGAACCTCTGATGTGAAGGAGGATCTATGATGTGTTGGAAGATCTCTGATGTGATGGGGAACCTCTGATGTTAAGGGGGATCTATGATATGTTGGAAGACCTCTGATGTGAAGGAGGATCTATGATGTGTTGGAAGACCTCTGATGTGATGGGGAACCTCTGATGTTAAGGGGGATCTATGATGTGTTGGAGGGCCTCTGATGTGAAGGAGGATCTATGATGTGTTGGAAGATCTCTGATGTGAAGGAGGATCTATGATGTGTTGGAAGACCTCTGATGTGATGGGGAACCTCTGATGTTAAGGGGGATCTATGATGTGTTGGAGGACCTCTGATGTGATGGGGACCTCTCATGTGATGGGAGACCTCTGATGTGATGGGAGGGCCTCTAATGTGTTGGAGGACTGCTGATGTGATGGGGGACCTCTGATGTGATGGGGAACCTCTGATGTGATGGGGGCATCTATGACGCCTCCCCTGGTTTCAACATCAAGCAGACTCTGGTAACTGACTCCATTCCTCCTCTGGTCCTCCTCCAGACCCTGCACTTTCTGCTTTCCAGGTCTGTCCCCAAAGGGAGTGCACAGTGAAGTTAGGGAGGGTGTGGGATTCTTGACATCTCAAGTAATGGAGGGGGGGGGGGGGGATGCTCTGGATGTCTAGTCTTACAGATACAACCGGCCCTTTGAGAGCAACCATAATGCTGATATGGCCCGCCATGAAATGGAGTTTGACACCCCTGCTCCAGAAGGACTGCATTAAAAGCTGACCAATTCAATTCCCCCCCAGAAAGCACCATTTGTGTTCAGGCATCATCTCGGTTTGCTATATACTTCCTGACCTGCACTACCTTTTGCGCATTTTCATGCGTTGGGCAGTCCATCAAAATAATGGGTTGGCATCAACGGGCTGTACTGGAAAGCTAAAGTGAAGCATGATGCTCAGACGCACCTTACAGTGTAAAATACAAGCCCTAAAGGTTTAAGTTAAAAATAAAAGCTGACCGATTTCATCCCCCCCCCCCCCCCCCCGGCGGTGTTACATAGTTTATCCCAACTCCTGAAACGTTTGGCCTGAAATGGAAAATGGAAAAAAAATATTTAAAAGCAGAATTTGCTGCAATATTCTGCTTCAATCCAGATATTCCTCTACAGTACTCTTTTCTTCCACTAGATGTCCTCAGTTTGATGGCTAGCATCATCTAACCCTCTCCTACTGAGCCCAGGTTATCCTGGGCCCACCCCAACCCTTCGACTGGACAGTGAAAGGAGAAGCAGCACAGTGATGAGCTCATCTTGCTCTCACTCTGATCTCTCCTCCTATCAGCATGGAAGAGTTAAATGCTTGATATGTTTTGGGCAGAATTGGAGAGGCTCAGTTACATACCTCACACCCTTGCCAGCTCCGGAGCTCTCCTTCTGTGCCCAAAGCTCCTGTCTGTAGATGGAATCTCTGTACCATCACATACAGTACAGGGATATTAACCCTGCATTGAACACCAGGATCAGATCTAGTGGGATGCTGGGGAGGGCTGTGCCCCCCCCCATATTTTAGTTGTGCCCCCCAGGTCTTTGAGAGTACATCCACTGATTCATAAAGCACTCTGATGGGGACACCTGATGTAAGGGGGCACTCTGATGGGGACACTCTGATGAGGACACCTGATGTAAGGGGGCATTCTGATGGGGGAACTCTGATGGGGACATCTGATGTAAGGGGGCTCTCTGAAGGGGGCAATTGATGTAAGGAGGCACTTTGATGGGGGCAATTGATGTAAGGGGGCACTCTGATGGGGCAATTGATGTAAGGGGGCACTCTGATGGGGGCAATTGATGTAAGGGGGCACTCCGATGAGGACACTTGATGTAAGGGGGCACTCTGATGGGGACACCCGATGTAAGGGGGTACTCTGATGGGGCGATTAATGTAAGGGGGCACTCTGATGGGGACACCTGATGTAAGGGGGCACTCTGATGGGGTCAATTGATGTAAGGGGGCACTCTGATGGGGACACTGATGTAAGGAGGCACTCTGGTGAGGATAACTGATCATATGTAAGGGGGCACTCTGATGGGGGCAATTGATGTAAGGGGGCACTCTGGTGAGGATAACTGATCATATGTAAGGAGACACTCTGATGGGGACCCTGATGTAAGGGGGCACTCTGGTGATGATAACTAATCATATTTAAGGGGGCACTCTGATGGGGGCAATTGATGTAAGGGGGCACTCTGGTGAGGATAACTAATCATATGTAAGGAGACACTCTGATGGGGGCAATTGATGTAAGGGGGCACTCTGATGGGGACACTGATGTAAGGAGGCACTCTGGTGAGGATAACTGATCATATGTAAGGGGGCACTCTGATGAGGGCAATTGATGTAAGGGGGCACTCTGGTGAGGATAACTGATCATATGTAAGGAGACACTCTGATGGGGACCCTGATGTAAGGGGGCACTCTGGTGATGATAACTAATCATATTTAAGGGGGCACTCTGATGGGGGCAATTGATGTAAGGGGGCACTCTGGTGAGGATAACTAATCATATGTAAGGAGACACTCTGATGGGGACCCTGATGTAAGGGGGCACTCTGATGATGATAACTACTCATATGTAAGGGGACACTCTGATGGGGACAGTCGATGTAAGCGGGAACTCTATTAGGGACACTAATATAAGGGGGCACTTTGATGGAGGCCCTGATGTAAAGAGGCATTCTGATGGGGGCAATGATATAAGGGGGCACTCTGATGGGGGCACCTGATGTAAGGGGGCACTTTGATGGAGACCCTTATGTAAAGAGGCATTCTGATGTGGGCAATGATATAAGGGGGCAATGATATAAGGGGGCACCTGATGTAAGGGGGCACCTGATGTAAGGGAACATTCTGATGGAGATAACTGATCATATGTAAGGAGACACTCTGATTGAGACAATTGATGTAAGAGGGGACTCTATTATGAACACTAATATAAGGGGGCGCTCTGATGGAAACCCTGATGTAAGAGGGGACTCTGACCAGTAGTCGTGATGTCAAGAGGGACTCTGATATAGGGGGGCACAGGTTCTGTTGAATCACCCTCTTCTAATGACAACCTAATACATAATAGTGTTTCCCAGGTTGTGACGGACTGTCAGTGAGTCAAACACAGTGTTGACATTATGCCCCCAAACTTTTTCTCTACTGAACCCCCAGATCAGATCAGGCTAGATCCAGCCCTGCTATACACTGAGTAGGCTGGAGTGTGACTGGAACCAGTTGCAGCTTACAGGACAGTTGTGGTGGGCCAGTCGCAGCGGTGCATGTACCCTACTGGAGCAAGGAATTGGGTAACTATCAGTGCTTTAATCCTTTACCCCCAGGGGCGGACTGACAACTCATGGGGCCCCCGGGCAAGAGGGGATCATGAGGCTCCTGTGTCCTCGCCCACATTCAAAACACACCCAAGAAAGCCTATGAAAGGTAACAGGGGCATCTCATGGGGCCCCCTACTGACCCCGGGCCCTCGGGCAGTGCCCGAGTACTCGAATGGTCAGTCTACCCCTGTCTACCCCTATACTAAATGAACACTTAACCCTTGCAGTGTGGGGGATGGGGAATATTCCGCCTAAGGTCCACCATGACTGGTTCTCTTTAAACATCTCACGTAACCTACATGGTATACCACACACATCAGCTGGTCAGATGCTGCGCTGAGGCTCCTGGTTCCTGTCCATGTAAGAACGCTCAAAACACAGAGCAGAAATACAATTTTGCGTGTCCAGCTCATTAATTCTGCATGCCCATGACAGAATTAACCTTGGCAAGCCTCGGCGAGGAGAGAGCAGCGCTACCCTTAAAAATCTGCTGATTAAAGCTGGTTTGGGGAGTTCGATTTCACTTAATGTCTTGGCCGGAAGCCCAGTCCAGCATTAACATAGACGCAGCCACATGAAAACCCTTTCTATGTAAAAAAAAAAAAAATGGATGGATCTTGAGCCCACCCTCTCCTGAATAAAGCGAAGATTTATTAAAGGCAGCCAGTTTACTGAAGAGCCTTAGCCATGTTCAATATGTGAGAAGTGCTTTGAAAGAGTGTCAGGGAATGAATCAGTGGGCCGTGATGCCATCCAGACAGCATGGTAGACCTACATCAAGACCAAAACGTCCCCTATTGACTTCAATGCAAAATTGCGTCCTATTGACTTCAATGCAAAATCACGTTCGATTGACTTCAAAGCAAAAAACGCCCCCTATTGACTTCCATGAAAAATTCACATCCTATTTAACTCAATGTAAAACTGCGGTCGATTGACTTCAATGCAAAATCACTTTCCATTGACTTCAAAGCAAAAAACGGCCCCTATTGACTTCAATGCAAAATTTGCATCCTATTGACTTCAATGCAAAATCCTGCCCCGTTAACTTCAAAGCAAAAATGGTACCTATTGACTTCAATGCAAAATCGCGTCCTATTGACTACAATGCAAAATCGCTTTCCATTGACTTCAAAGCAAAAAACGCCCCCTATTGACTTCAATGCAAAATTTGCATCCTATTGACTTCAATGCAAAATTGCATCCTATTAACTTCAATGCAAAATCACGTTCGATTGACCTCAAAGCGAAAAACTCCCCCTATTGACTTCCATGCAAAATTCACGTTCTATTGAATTCAATGCAAAATCGCGTTCGATTGGCTTCAATGCAAAATCGCCCCCTATTGACTTCCATGCAAAATCGCGTCCTATTGAATTCAATGCAAAATCGTGTCCCACCGACTTCAATGTAAAATCCTGCCCCGTTAACTTCAAAGCAAAAACGCCCCCTATTGACTTCAATGCAAAATTTGCATCCTATTGACTTCAATGCAAAATTGCGTCCTATTGACTTCAATGCAAAACCGCATTCAATTGACTTCAAAGCAAAAAACGCCCCCTATTGACTTCCATGCAAAATTCACGTCCTATTGAATTCAATGCAAAATCATGTCCCACCGACTTCAATGTAAAATAGTGCACCATTAACGTCAAAGCAAAAACGCCCCCTATTGACTTCAATGAAAAATTGCATCCTATTGACTTCAATGGCAAATTGTGTCCCATAAACTTCAAGGTAAAATCGCGCCCCATTGACTTCAAAGCAAAAACGACCGCTATTGACTTCAATGCAAAATCGCCTCCCCTTGACTTCAATGCAAAATTGCCCCCTATTGACTTCAATGCGAAAGCGACTCTATTTAATTTTTTATTTTATTTTATATATATTTTATATTCTGTCCAATTTTGTGTGTTACTTTCAATAAAATTCATTTTCCATTACTAGATTGTATTTTTAAAATTCATTTCAACTTAAGTTTGTGATATTAATTAAAAAGTCAAATATAATAAAATTATATATAAAAAATATAGATTAAAAAAAAAAAAAACCTCTCCATTTCAGTTATGGTTTGCATCCTTGAATTTTCAACAGAAGAGCCGATGTCCACTTCTTCAGGGGTAGATAGATGGAGGTGGTGTTATAATGTATCCAAACCACTTGTTTACATATCAGTTACATAGTTAGTCTGGCTGAAAAAAGACAAAAGTCCATCCAGTTCAACCATTAAAAAAAAAAAGTTATAATGCTACACCCACAGTTGATCCAGAGGAAGGCAAAAAAACCAGCAAAGCACGATCCAATTTACTCCTGCAGGGCAAACAATTCCTTCCTGATCCCCCGAGAGGCAATCGGATATTCCCTGGATCAACTTTCCCTATAAATGTTATATCCAGTTATATTCTGTGTATCCAAGAAAGAATCCAGGACTTTCCTACAGCAATCCACTGAGCTGGCCACAACCAACTCTGGAGGGAGTCTATTCCACATTCTCACAGCTCTCACTGTGAAGAAGCCTTTCCGAGTTTGGAGATTAAATCTCTTTTCCTCCAGACGTAAAGAGCGCCCCCTTGTCCTCTGTGATGACCTCAGGGGGAATAGCTCTGCACCAAGTAAAAACCTTGACTTTGTCCAACCAGCAAAGACCAACCCAGCGCCATTATGCTCAGGAGAACCACACGAGAATCCCAGGAGCTCGGCACCAGGGGCGGACTGACAACTCATGGGGCCCACGGGCAATAGGAGATCATGGGGCCCCTGTGTACTTGCCCAAACTCAAAAAGAAAAAGGTACCAGGGGCATCTCATGGGGCCCCCTACTGACCCCGGGCCCTCGAGCAGTGCCTGAGTTTACAAATGGTCAGTCCGCCCCTGCTCAACACTATCTCTGTACTATAATGTACAGGCCAATGGACAGAACTTTCCCTATAAATGTTATATCCAGTTATATTCTGTGTATCCAAGAAAGAGTCCAGGACTTTCCTACAGCAATCCACTGAGCTGGCCACAACCAACTCTTGAGGGAGTCTATTCCACATTCTCACAGCTCTCACTGTGAAGAAACCTTTCCGTGTTTGGAGATTAAATCTCTTTTCCTCCAGACGTAAAGAGCGCCCCCTTGTCCTCTGTGATGACCTCAGGGGGAATAACTCTACACCGAGTAAAAACCTTGACTTTGTCCAACCAGCAAAGACCAACCCAGAGCCATTATACTCAGGAGAACCACAAGAGAACCCCAGGAGCTCAGCACCAGAGGCGGACTGACAACTCATGGGGCCCCCAGGCAATAGGGGATCATGGGGCCCCTGTGTCCTTGCCCAAACTCAAAAAAGCCTATGAAAAAGGTACCAGGGGCATTTCACGGGGCCCCCTACGGACCCAGGGCCCTCGGGCAGTGCCTGAGTTTACAAATGGTCAGTCCACCCCTGCTCAACACTATCTCTGTACCAGGGGCGGACTGACAACTCATGGGGCCCCCGGGCAATAGGGGATCATGGGGCCCCTGTGTCCTTGCCCAAACTCAAAAAAGCCTATGAAAAAGGTACCAGGGGCATCTCACGGGGCCCCCTACGGACCCTCGGGCCCTCGGTCAGTGCCCGAGTTTACAAATGGTCAGTCCGCCCCTGCTCAACACTATCTCTGTACCGGGGCGGACTGACAACTCATGGGGCCCTCGGGAAATAGGGGATCATGGGGCCCCTGTGTCCTTGCCCAAACTCAAAAAATCCTATGAAAAAGGTACCAGGGGCATCTCACGGGGGCCCCCTACTGACCCTCGGGCCCCCGGGCAGTGCCCAAGTTTCCAAATGGTGAGCCCGCCCCTGCTCTGTACTATAATGTACAGGCCAATGCACAGATCACACGCTAGGCCTGCAACACCATTTCAACACGCGGTAGTACATGAAGATGGTATGACCTCCGTAGTCCCTACATCCTGTACATTCAGATTTACTGGTTTAGTGTTTTTGTGATATTACACTTTTTTTAGTAGGAGCCATTTAGGAATGTGAGAGTTCAATCCATTTTTCATTCAAAAACCTCTTTGTATCGTAGCTTCTTCCTATTGTATGGAACACAATGGGGCCCATGCAAAGTACATCGTGCTTAGCGAAAATACCTTACGAGGAAACAATGTTGGGTTACTATGACAACAATCAATAGATTTTGTGTCATTAATTCCAGGGGAAGAAGTTCGCTTGAGGAGATATTTGTAGCCTTCGTATGCACACTGTAGATTTCATTTTTTTTTTTGGGCGACTGGAAATTACTTGGGGGCCACATGCAGAACATACCCACGTGGCCTGCAAATTTCATTTAAAGGCAATCTGGAGACTACGAAGGTCGCCGTTCACCTTCTAAAAATTTTAGCTCTCTTAGGACCCTTTCACACGGGTGCGCTATTGCCGCTCTAGAAAGCACCTTTCCAGCGTGACAAAAGCACATCCAAATGATTCCCCCTTTAAATCATATGTGACTTTTCACATTGTTGCGCTTTGAAAAGTCTGGTTTGCTGCATCTTTGGTGCACTTTTCAAAAATGCACCAAAAAGTCAGTGGAGAAGCAACAAAAACGCTGGGGGATGCTTTTTTGGTGCATTTTTTGGGGGTCAGGTGACAATTTTTTTTAGAAAAGATGCTGGTTGTTAAGGAGCCGGCACCTGCCAGTGTCCTTAACAACCAGTGATTAGCAGAGCACCTGCCAACATCCTTAGCAACCAGTGATTGGCTGGTTGTTAAGGATGCCAGCAGGTGCCAGCTCCTTAACAACCAGCTATTGACTGCTGGTCAATTTCAGTGGCTAGGCGAGGACGACGTCACTCCTGCATATGCGCGGGAGTTCAGTCCGATTCGGCATTGCCGAATGTATACAGTAATCTGTGCTTGAGCAGCTCACTGTACAAGGGCAGACAGGCAGGTAAGTAGCCTTAATGCAGATGAGACCAAGCATGTCTCTTCTGCAAAAAGAAAAAAAAAAATTCTGCCTGTTCGCCCATTTTAATTTATTTACCAAAAGTTCCACTTTAAGGACAGCTGGTTGCTCAAAAAAGCTTTTTTGACCCTTTTTTTGGAAATAGTGAGGAAGGCTAGAAGCCCTGTTGGTGTATGTTTCGGTGTTGGAACCCCATTGGGAAATCTCTACAAAGAGTGGAAAATCTGCATTGGGACAGCCGCCACCAGAACAGATGATTACCCCTCACCACCAAACTGTAGAAATTTAGATTCCCCATAACTTTCTGCCCCATTGATATTGGTCACCAGGACAAACAGAGAATGTGAAGCTCCCCAGCGGGAGAAAAAGGAAGCAAAAAAATAATTTCCCACTTCGACCTCCCCAGTGGGGGGAAAAGGAAGCAATAAAATAATTTCCCACTTCGACCTCCCCAGTGGGGGAAAAAGGAAACAATAAAATAATTTCCCACTTTGACCTCCCCAATGGGGGAAAAAGGAAGCAATAAAATAATTTCCCACTTTGACCTCCCCAATGGGGGAAAAAGGAAGCAATAAAATTATTTCCCACTTCGACCTCCCCAGCGGGGGCTAAAAGGAAGCAATAAAATAATTTCCCACTTCGACCTCCCCAGTGGGGGAAAAAGGAAGCAATAAAATAATTTCCCACTTTGACCTCCCCAGTGGGGGAAAAAGGAAGCAATAAAATAATTTCCCACTTCGATCTCCCCAGTGGGGGAAAAAGGAAGCAATAAAATTATTTCCCACTTCGACCTCCCCAGTGCGGGAAAAAAGGAAGCAATAAAATAATTTCCCACTTTGACCTCCCCAATGGGGGCTAAAAGGAAGCAATAAAATAATTTCCCACTTCCACCTCCCCAATGGGGGAAAAAGGAAGCAATAAAATAATTTCCCACTTTGACCTCCCCAATGGGGGCTAAAAGGAAGCAATAAAATAATTTCCCACTTTGACCTCCCCAGTGGGGGAAAAAGGAAGCAATAAAATAATTTCCCACTTCGACCTCCCCAGTGGGGGAAAAAGGAAGCAATAAAATAATTTCCCACTTTGACCTCCCCAGTGGGGGAAAAAGGAAGCAATAAAATAATTTCCCACTTTGACCTCCCCAGTGGGGGAAAAAGGAAGCAATAAAATAATTTCCCACTTCGATCTCCCCAGTGGGGGAAAAAGGAAGCAATAAAATTATTTCCCACTTCGACCTCCCCAGTGCGGGAAAAAAGGAAGCAATAAAATAATTTCCCACTTCGACCTCCCCAGTGGGGGAAAAAGGAAGCAATAAAATAATTTCCCACTTTGACCTCCCCAATGGGGGCTAAAAGGAAGCAATAAAATAATTTCCCACTTTGACCTCCCCAATGGGGGAAAAAGGAAGCAATAAAATAATTTCCCACTTTGACCTCCCCAATGGGGGCTAAAAGGAAGCAATAAAAT
The DNA here is from genome assembly GCF_062004578.1 of Staurois parvus. Classification (NCBI taxonomy): domain Eukaryota; kingdom Metazoa; phylum Chordata; class Amphibia; order Anura; family Ranidae; genus Staurois; species Staurois parvus. The sequence goes on from NW_028318527.1 coordinate 599,448, forward strand.
AATTTCCCACTTTGACCTCCCCAGTGGGGGAAAAAGGAAGCAATAAAATAATTTCCCACTTTGACCTCCCCAGTGGGGGCTAAAAGGAAGCAATAAAATAATTTCCCACTTTGACCTCCCCAGTGGGGGAAAAAGGAAGCAATAAAATTATTTCCCACTTTGACCTCCCCAGTGGGGGAAAAAGGAAGCAATAAAATAATTTCCCACTTTGACCTCCCCAGTGGGGGAAAAAGGAAGCAATAAAATTATTTCCCACTTTGACCTCCCCAGTGGGGGAAAAAGGAAGCAATAAAATAATTTCCCACTTCGATCTCCCCAGTGGGGGCTAAAAGGAAGCAATAAAATAATTTCCCACTTTGAAACTTTCTAAACTAAAAATAAAACGATACAATATATATATATAAACACTAACCTTTCAGCCATTTATTGCAAGAAAGTATTTTAATAGGCACCTAGAGAAGTCCTCCCCCCATGATGAGCGAAGTCCCTCTGGTAGATAAGCCCCCCTGTTCAGAGCCTTGCTCCTTGCCATCCTGCTAGATGAGAGCGGCCCCGCTGAGAGCTGCCATTGTACCCCCAGCTGTCGGCTCGTTGATCTGATTTGCTGATACAAACAGGAAGGAATCTGACAGCTAATGGAATACAATGCTGCTGACACCGATAGCAAATCAGAGCAGGGAGCAGTCAGCCGGTGAATAATGGAAGTCTATTATCTGATATTTTTATTCTTGCTTACTTCTCCTGGAGAATCTCCTCGTAGACGGCCTGTTTTTTCTTCCATCCTCTAGGCACCCCTTGGTTGTACCCAACGCACATTACCAGGACAATCAGAGAAAACACTGCTGGTGTCCCCTCTAACTGGTCTCCATGCAGTGGGCTTCCATATTGTTCTCCGGTCTTGTTATGCCGCCATTATTACTCTGTCAGCTGGTTGTAAGGCTGAAGATTTAAGCCAATGAGCTGGAGATGGATTTTTGGGGGGTTCCAAGATCTTGAGAAGTGCCATGAACTGGAATGCTGTTGATTTTATCTCGACATGTTGACTTCAGAAGCGTGCTGCCAACCATGCTTTTGAAAGTCAATAGGACTACAGTGTCTTCCTGGGAAGCTATGGTGGATGCGGCTCTTCCCGTGTACAAAATGACATATCAGTGGAGGCTGTCCCTGGAAATATGACAAAGTGTGGTCTCCCTGGACCTCCTGATAGAGATCCTTCCTTTGTCCCTCTCCCCTATCCCTTTTCTCCCCCCTTCCTTCCCCTATCTCTCTTTACTCCTTTTCCTCACTTCTTTTTCTACCTTTACATTTGGACAGCCATCCCCTTATGGGACACCAGTCCTTCCCCAGACCTTATCCCGGGTCAGGGGCAGACTGACAACTCATGGGGCCCCCGGGCAATAGGGGATCATGGGGCCCCTGTGTCCTCACCAGGGGCGGAATGACAACTTATGGGGCCCCCGGGAAATAGGGGATCATGGGGCCCCTGTGTCCTCACCAGGGGCGGACTGACAACTCATGGGGCCCCCGGGAAATAGGGGATCATGGGGCCCCTGTGTCCTTCCTCAAACTCAAAAAAGCCTATGAAAAAGATACCAGGAGCATCTCATGGGGCCCCCTACTGACCCCAGGCCCTTGGACAGCCATCCCCTTATGGGACACCAGTCCTTCCCCAGACCTTATCCCGGGTCAGGGGCGGACTGACAACTCATGGGGCCCCCGGGCAATAGGGGATCATGGGGACCCTGTGTCCTCACCAGGGGCGGACTGACAACTCATGGGGCCCCGGGGCAATAGGGGATCATGGGGCCCCTGTGTCCTCACCAGGGGCAGAATGACAACTCATGGGGCCCCTGGGAAATAGGGGATCATGGGGCCCCTGTGTCCTTGCCCAAACTCAAAAAAGCCTATGAAAATGGTACCAGGGGCATCTCATGGGGCCCCCTACTGACCCCGGGCCCTCGGGCAGTGCCCGAGTTTCCAAATGGTCAGTCCGCCCCTGGTCCTCACCCATAATCAAAAAAGCCTTTGAAAAAGCCAATGAAAGGTACCAGGGGCATCTTATGGGGCCCCCTACTGACCCCGGGCCCTCGGGCAGTGCTCAAATGGTCAGTCCGCCCCTGGTTTAGTGGTAGCTGCTTTTCTGCCTTAATTTGGCTTTTCATTTATTTATAGTTGTTTTATAAAGTACTAATAGCACATTTTTTTCTATTTTTATGCAGTATTACGTATTAGTCGCACACGTCTGCCCGCTGTGGGTCTGAGAGCAGATTCGCAGTTGGCGCGCGCAGCGTGGCAATTGTCATCCTGTAGGAACGTGGGCGTGTCCCCCGTCTCATTGATTTATATATGGAGCGGTGACAGGTCAATGGTGTCACCGAGAGTCTCTTGAAGTCGCACAGACATAGAGCCATTGTGAAGCCGGAGTACTTTGGAGACGTGCCATCTCATTCCTGCTCATTTTCTGGGAAACCAAAAAGACATTTTCCGACTGTTGCTCTTTACAGCTCACTGTACTGTAGCTCCAATGTCATTTCAAGTGGCTTGGCTGAGAGTTCAGACGGCTGTCAAAGTTATTGTATTACAGATTGCATGAAGTAAGTCAATTTCTGGAGCTGTTTGGAGTTGTTAGAGTAGCGGTATAACACGGGACTGGCGCAGGCCTCATTCTTCCTTGATATTTACATCAGGACCAGCACTGGTAGGAAAGGATTGGTTTTTGACCTGATCTGCTGACATGCTGGGTTCACAACCATGGACTTTGGGTAGTTAAAGTGGATGTAAACCTCAGACGTGAAATATGAACAAAGCATATCCCTCTATAGTGTGTACTTGTCCCAGTCCAGAGCACTAAGCGTCATTTCTGTCTGCTGCCTCCTTCCTCTGCTATCAGCATAAATCACTTCTTACAAGTTTCTCTGACACCCAGAGAAAAAAGGAGACAGGGTAGGGACCTCCAGCCAGGGGCGGACTGACAACTCATGAGGCCCCCGGGCAATAGGGGATCATGAGGCCCCTGTGTCCTTGCTCAAACTCAAAAAAGCCTATGAAAAAGGTACCAGGGGCATCTCATGGGGCCCCCTACTGACCCCAGGCCCTCGGACAGTGCCCGTGTTTCCAAATGGTCAGTCCGCCCCTTCCTCCAGCAGATTGAAAGGCTCATCTCTGTTCCTGTGAGCTGTGTGAAAGGGGTGAGGGCAGTACAGTGGTTAAATGGTTAGCACTTCCACCTGGCAGTACTCGGGTCGTTGGTTCGAATCCAAACCACAGCACCACCTGCCTGATGTTTGCATGTTCTCTCTGTGCCTGTGTGGGTTTCCTCCAGGTACTCCAGTTTCCTCCCACACTCCAAAAAACCGCTGGTAGGTGAATTGGCTCCTGTATAAATTGGCCCTAGTATGTGTATGTATGAATGTGAGTTAGAGACCTTAGATTGTACGCCCCTTGAGGGTTAGGGACCTTGGATTGTACGCCCCTTGAGGGTTAGGGACCTTAGATTGTACACCCCTTGAGGGTTAGGGACCTTAGATTGTACGCCCCTTGAGGGTTAGGGACCTTAGATTGTACCCCCCTTGAGGGTTAGGGACTGATGTGAATGTACAATATATATGTAAAGCGCTGCATAAATTGATGGCGCTATAAAAGTACCTGAAATAAATAATAAAAAAAAAAATAAGTGTGTCTCTTCCCTCCAATTGGCTCTCAGAGCTCTTCTCTCTTATCTCTGAAGTGTAACTTCAGCTCCCTATTTTTTTTTTTTTGACAGCTCAGACAAGCTTTGTAAATTTGTGGACAAATGTAGAGAAGAGAGGACCGCAGATAAAGAGGTACAACTTATGTAGGAAATCACCCTGTGGATTTCAGCTTCAGGCTGTTGCTTTAGGTGGGGAGCACAAAGACGGAGCTTTCTTATAAAACAGTCATGTCAAATGTGTGGCACCTTCTCTGCTGTTGAAGGTCTCCTCTGGGCCTTGGTAACTCTTCAGCCCCATGCACATTAGATGTCAAAAACACCGCTTTAATTGTGGACAAATGTAGAGAAGAGAAGATGCAGATAAAGAGGTACAACTTATGTAGGTTGGATTTGTTTAATCTCTGTGTATCACCTGAGCAGACTGCAGATAAAGAGGTACAACTTATGTAGGAGGATTTGTTTCATCTCTGTGTATCACCTGAGCCCAGTCACTTCATCAGGTATATGTGATAGTTAACAAATACTTTAACGTATAAAAAAAGTCATTTTGACATATATTTTTGCATATCTTTGTAAATGTATTCCCAAAATGTAGATTTGTAATTTTAAAGACATACAGTATTTTTGAAAATTTATTTTTTAATTTTTTTTTCCATATATTTTGTAATAAAAAGCATTTCAACATACAGTGTATATACTGTATATATATTTATTGAAATATATTGAATACGGCCAAAATTGTAGTATTTCAAATATATGTCAATATATTTGGGAAGAATATTTAAAAGAAATAAATAATTATACAGTATATATATATATATCATGTTGAAATGCATTTTTATTACAAAATATATGAAAAATATTTTTAAAAATACATTTTCAAATACAACGTAGGTCTTTAAAAATGCAATTAATCTACATTTTTTGGAATGCATTTACAACGATATGCAAAAATATATGTTAAAATTACTTTTATATGTTAAAAAAATCTGAAGAATATATTTAAAAAAAATATATTATGAAAAATATTCTTCCCAAACATATTGACATATATTTGAAATACTACAATTGTGGCTGTATTCAATATATTTTCAAAATATATTTAAATACATTTTTTATATATGTATATATACATATATATATATATGCACTGTATGTTGAAATGCTTTTTATTACAAAATATAGGAAAAATATTTTAAGAAATACACTTTCAAACATACCATATGTCTTTAACCACTTCCAGTCCGGACACTTTCCCCCCTTCCAGTCCGGACACTTTCCCCCCTTCCAGTCCGGACACTTTCACCCCCTTCCAGTCCGGACACTTTCCCCCCCTTCCAGTCCGGACACTTTCACCCCCTTCCAGTCCGGACACTTTCACCCCCTTCCAGTCCGGACACTTTCCCCCCCTTCCAGTCCGGACACTTTCACCCCCTTCCAGTCCGGACATTTTCCCCCCCTTCCAGTCCGGACACTTTCACCCCCTTCCAGTCCGGACACTTTCACCCCCTTCCAGTCCGGACACTTTCCCCCCCTTCCAGTCCGGACGCTTTCCCCCCCTTCCAGTCTGGACACTTTCCCCCCCTTCCAGTCCGGACACTTTCCCCCCCTTCCACTCCGGGCACTTTTACCCCCTTCCTGTCCAGAGCAATTTCCGGCTTTCAGCGCTATCACACTTTGAATGACAATTGCGCGGTCATGCAACACTGTACCCATATGAATTTTTTACCATTTTTTTGAGACAGATAAAGCTTTATTTTGGTGGTATTTATTCACCGCTGGGATTTTAATTTTTTTTACTATGTAAATAAAAAAGTCCAAAAATTTTGAAAAAAAGTGTTTTTTTAAATAAAATTTTGCAAATAAATAATATTTCATCATAAATCTTGGCCAAAATTTATTCCGTTATTTTTTTTAGTAAATAAAAAAAATCCGAATTAGTTTATAACCAAAAATTATAATTTTTAAACAATTTTTTTTACATTTTTATTTTATTTTTTATATTATTATTTTTTTTTTTTTACATACTTTCACCCTAGCAGTACAGTTTTTTTTACACTGATTGCTTTTACACCCATATAGGATGTAAAAGCAATAATTTCTCTTTCTCTCTGTCTGCATTCTTGCAGTCATTGAGAAGTACTGAGTGAGCTGTGATTGGTCACAGCTTGTCACATGGTACAAGGCTGTTGTGAATAGCCCTGTACCATGTGACCTCTGTGATCATTCACAGATTTCACACGTAGTAAGCAATGATGTCACAAGTGACATCTTGCTTACTACTTTGCATGTGATCACTGATTGGCCAATCAGTGATCACATGATCGGGACCTCGTATAGAGGTCCCGTCTGACGATTGGTGTTTCACTGTGTCCGGAGGACACAGCGGGCACAGGATCGCGGTGGTGCGTGCTCCCAGGGAGCGCACACAGCTAGAAAAGGCGGGTGCCGTTTATGAACAGCAACCTGACCCTGGACTGCCACCGCCCTGCCGTTTATACACAGCAGGGGGACGGCAAGTGGTTAAAAATACAATTAATCTACACTTTTGGAATGCATTTACAAATATATGTAAAAATATAGGTAAAAAATACTTTTTTATATGTTAAAAAAAATCTGAAGAATGTATTTAAAAAAATGTTTAAAAAAATATATTTATATAAATATATATTTTTTAGTATATTTAAAAATGTAATTTTAAAAATGTTCATATATTATATATATATAATTATTATTATTATACAGGATTTATATAGTGTCAACAGTTTGCTCGTCGCTTTACAATAATAATAATAATAATAAATTATATATATTTATTTAAATATATTTTGAAATATACTGAATACGGCCATAATTGTAGTATTTCAAATATATGTCAATATATTTGTGAAGAATGTATTTAAAATATATTTTTCTTCCATGTGGGTAGTGACACGTTAACTGAATTTGCTGCCCTTGTCTTTATATTTATGGCCCCTCCTTCCTTCACTGCACCGTTTTGCTTGCTAGGAAATGACAGGTACACTTTAGCAAGTGAGCTGGGAGAGCCAGAAATATCAATCAGTAAAATAAATAAATGATTCCTCGTTTGCCCGTGAAGTCGGGGATTTTGGCTAAGCCGATGCCTGTAGTTGATCTGAATAAAAACGTCATGTGTTGACCTTTAGATCGGCACTCGTGGGACGGGCGAGTATCATGATTAATTTCTGACGGTTCCTGGCCAAGTTTTCTGCTCAGACCTCAATATCTGCCGAAGCCTCGGGGGGATTCCCAGCAGGAGCTGCTTCTTCATCTGAAAATATGCAGCTTCAAAGTAAAAATAGAAGAGCTTTCTCCAGAATCTCCAGATCTCAACATTCACCGAATTTCTTTTTTTTAAACCTGGAATGCCAGATCTTGGCAGAGGATGTTGGAATTTAAAGGGGAATCCGGCCGTCAATGACAGAGGACGAAGGTGAGCTTTGATTATGGCCGGAGTAGACTGGCTGAATATTTCTTTTTTTGGTGCAGCTGACTCCATTGAATTACATCAGATGTCCAGAGCACCCCCCTCCCCTTACATCAGATGTCCAGAGCAGCCCCCTCCCCTTACATCAGATGTCCAGAGCACCCCCCCCCTTACCTCAGATGTCCAGAGCACCCCCCCCTTACCTCAGATGTCCAGAGCACCCCCCCTCCCCTTACCTCAGATGTCCAGAGCACCCCCCTCCTTACCTTTAGATGTCCAGAGCACCCCCCATTACCTCAGATGTCCAGAGCACCCCCCTCCCCTTACCTCAGATGTCCAGATCACCACCACCCCCTCCCCTTACATCAGATGTCCAGAGCACCCCCCCCCTTACATCAGATGTCCAGAGCACCCCCCCCCCCTTACCTCAGTTGTCCAGATCACCCCTCCTCCCCTTACCTCAGATGTCCAGATCACCACCCCCCCCCCCTTACATCAGATGTCCAGAGCACCCCCCCTCCCCTTACCTCAGATGTCCAGATCACCACCCCCCTCCCCTTACATCAGATGTCCAGATCACCCCCCCTCCCCTTTCATCAGATGTCCAGATCACCACCACCCCTCCCCTTACATCAGATGTCCAGAGCACCTCCCCCCTTACATCAGATGTCCAGAGCACCCCCCTCCCCTTACATCAGATGTCCAGAGCACCCCCTTTCCCCTTACATCAGATGTCCAGAGCACCCCCACTCCCCTTACATCAGATGTCCAGAGCACCCCTCCCCCACTCCCCTTACATCAGATGTTCAAAGCACCCCCCCTCCCCTTACATCAGATGTCCAGAGCCTAAAGTGTTGATGCCACAGAACGGCCCATTCTCATACTAATGGGAGGGTTTAGTATGCGGTCATGGATTGGCGGCGGGAAAGGAAAATTATGCAAAGTATTTGATACAATTTTCCATTTTCCAACATGGCAGCATACAAGCGGGTGATCGATATCTCGCTACCCAGTTGGGAAGCATGAGCAAATCCTATTTGGTAAGAAAATGAGAAAGCTCCCGCCTTCCCACCGGAATCAGCTGTAATGAGGACTGTTAGTAGTGCTGAAGGAACTTGCCGAAAGAGAACCGGCTTGACTCCCCAGCCTACCGTCTCCACTGGCACCCCTACGTAGGCTGCCCATAATGTTGGGATGCTGCTTTTCGAATGTGCAGCAATTACTCATGGTGGCTCCAGTCCAGCCATAGAGTAGGAACTGTGAAGCGATGAAATGTGTTACTGTGTAGCTCTGCGCTGGTCCTGTGAGCCAAAGTAGCCGGTGCTATTGCCACATCTATGCTGCCATGTTGGTGGTCAACAATGGTGGCCTCCATGGTTCCCTCATGATGGGTTCCCATAAAATAAATGCAATTGGAAGAGAAGGATTACTGTGTTAGGATTCCAATGCAAAATCCTGTTCTGGAGATGTGGGAAGGAAACAAAATGAGAGATTATTGCCACACATCTAAGTTCACTTGAGTTTATTGAGCAACCTTGAATATACGTGACAAATAATACCAAGAAGTGTAACAATAACCGCGTGAGTACAGAAAGCAGATTAACAATGAAGGTGATGGAACAGTGAAAACATATGGAGAGTACAAAGGATGCTTAACAAGCAGGAACCAAGGTACAAAACTCAAACTACACACAAAATATAGACAGGGCACAATAGATAAACTACATACAAAATATAGACAAGGCACAATAGACAAACTACGCACACAAAATATAGACGAGGCACAATAGACAAACTACGCACACAAAATATAGACGAGGCACAATAGATAAACTACGCACACAATATAGACAAGGCACAATAGACAAACTACATACAAAATATAGACGAGGCACAAAAGACAAACTACACACAAAATATAGACGAGGCACAATAGATAAACTACATACAAATAATAGACGAGGCACAATAGACAAACTACACAAAAAATATAGAAAGGCACAATAGACAAACTACATACAAAATATAGACAAGGCACAAAAGATAAACTACACACAAAATATAGACGAGGCACAATAGACAAACTACGCACAAAATATAGACGAGGCACAATAGATAAACTACACACAAAATATAGAAAAGGCACAATAGACAAACTGCGCACAAAATATAGACGAGGCACAATAGATAAACTACACACAAAATATAGAAAAGGCACAATAGACAAACTACACACAAAATATAGACGAGGTACAATAGATAAACTACACACAAAATATAGAAAAGGCACAATAGACAAACTACACACAAAATATAGACGAGGTACAATAGACAAATTACACACAAAATATAGACGAGGCACAATATACAAACTACACACAAAATATAGACGAGGCACAATAGATAAACTACACACAAAATATAGAAAAGCACAATAGACAAACTACACACAAAATATAGACGAGGTACAATAGACAAATTACACACAAAATATAGACGAGGCACAATAGATAAACTACATACCAAATGTAGATGAGGCACAATAGACAAACTACACACAAAATATAGACGAGGCACAATAGATAAACTACATACCAAATGTAGATGAGGCACAATAGACAAACTACACACAAAATATAGAAAAGGCACAATAGACAAACTACGCACAAAATATAGACGAGGCACAATAGACAAACAATAGACCGCCGAAAGAAAGCTGGGTGCAGCGTTGCATGACCGCGCAATTGTCAGGTAAAATAATGCAGCATCTTATCGCGAAAAACTGCCTGGTCAGGAGGGGGGGGGGGAATCCTCTGGAGGGCGAGGGGTTAACCTAAAATCATTTTGGTTTATTTAGACCTGAAATATGTTTTAAAAAGTATCTAATTGTTATTATTTTATTTTGATACTTTTGCACCTTTTTTTTTTTTTTTACGAATCTCACTGTCTCCCTCGACATCCTCGCTTTAACGACTACACATTAGTAGATATTGATTTAAATCAAATGCCACCTTCGCTGTAATGCCTACTTAATCCTCGCTTCCGAACTGGCAGAGTAACAATGCGGTCCGCGGGGACCGTCTGCGGGGACCGGCGTCATTTTCATTTAGTTAATTGATGTTCTTAATCTTCATTAATGTTTATAGCTAATTAGGTTTTAGAATACATATTTTTTTTTTTCCCGTCAGAAACAAAATGTTATTTAGCGTCATCGGGAACGGGCTTTTGATTCAATTTTGCGAAGATTCTCTCCCTGATCGATCATAGGCGCACTTTTCTCAAACCTCAACCTGAACGCAATTAGGAAACTATTTTTTTAACACGTTTGTTAGAGAGGTGCGCCTCCGCCGCGGGAATACCCGATGTCTGCCCGTAACAATCCCGTCCAGCCGCTTCAACAAGGATTTCAGTCTGATTGAATGGAGGATATTGGAAAACAAAACATAATTACGTAGTTTATTCACTTTCCTTACCGCACGAGGTCAGTTAACCTCTTGACGCAAATGTGCGGCCTCCTGGCGTCTGGGCCTTGACGCCGAGCGGCCACACATTTGCATGCAATCAAGAAAAACATATGTGCTGAGAGCGCGTGCCCAGCACACAAGTCTGGTACTCATTTCCTCTTTCAATCGGGACCTCTCATGATCATGTGACCGCCGTGACGATGACTCACGGCGGTCACATGACCCTAAAACCCCACCCCGCCTCCCGGCTTCTGAAACCCTTAAAGGCTCCGGCGCCAAGGGGTTAATGTCGTACTGTGACAGACCCAACTGGGCAAGGGCTTTTGGAAAGGACTGCAGGCTAGCCTCTTGCCTACTGCCCATGGGCCCTCCCACATAGAAGAAAAAAATATATTTTAATAATATTCTTCCCAAACTGACATAAAAAAAAGCTACCATTTTGTGAAGGTATTTTCGAAGCAATGAAAAAAAAAACAAAAATTCGAGGAGTATCCAAAAAATATATAAAGTTATATCTAATATTTAATAGTAACTAAAACAATATGTTTACATATATATATATATATATATATTGTATTTTTCGCTCCATAAGACGCACCTGACCATAAGACGCACCTAGGTTTTAGAGGTGAAAAACAAGAAAAAAAATATTCTGAACCAATGGACTGCAGACACAGTACAGGGGATGACCAGAGACTGCGGACACAGTACAGGGGATGACCAGAGACTGCGGACACAGTACAGGGGATGACCAGAGACTGCGGACATAGTACAGGAGATGACCAGAGACTGCGGACACAGTACAGGAGATGACCAGAGACTGCGGACATAGTACAGGAGATGACCAGAGACTGCGGACACAGTACAGGAGATGACCAGAGACTGCGGACAGTACAGGGATGACCAGAGACTGCAGACATACTACAGGAGATGACCAGAGACTGCGGACAGTACAGGAGATGATCAGAGACTGCGGACATAGTACAGGAGATGACCAGAGACTGCGGACATAGTACAGGAGATGACCAGAGACTGCGGACAGTACAGGAGATGACCAGAGACTGCGGACATAGTACAGGAGATGACCAGAGACTGCGGACACAGTACAGGAGATGACCAGAGACTGCGGACATAGTACAGGGGATGACCAGAGACTGCGGACACAGTACAGGAGATGACCAGAGACTGCGGACATAGTACAGGAGATGACCAGAGACTGCAGACACAGTACAGGAGATGACCAGAGACTGCGGACACAGTACAGGAGATGACCAGAGACTACGGACAGTACAGGAGATGACCAGAGACTGCGGACATAGTACAGGAGATGACCAGAGACTGCGGACAGTACAGGAGATGACCAGAGACTGCGGACATAGTACAGGAGATGACCAGAGACTGCGGACACAGTACAGGAGATGACCAGAGACTGCGGACACAGTACAGGAGATGACCAGAGACTGCGGACACAGTACAGGAGATGACCAGAGACTGCGGACACAGTACAGGAGATGACCAGAGACTGCGGACATAGTACAGGAGATGACCAGAGACTGCGGACACAGTACAGGAGATGACCAGAGACTGCGGACACAGTACAGGAGATGACCAGAGACTGCGGACACAGTACAGGAGATGACCAGAGACTGCAGACAGTACAGGAGATGACCAGAGACTGCGGACAGTGCAGGGGATGACCAGAGACTGCGGACACAGTACAGGAGATGACCAGAGACTGCAGACAGTACAGGGGATGACCAGAGACTGCGGACAGTGCATTGAATGACCAGAGACTGCAGACAGTGAAGGGGATGACCAGAGACTGCTGACCTTTGGGGAGGGAGGGGGAGCGGGTACCTGAATTTGACAGGTACCCGCTCCCACTTCCGCAGAGTTGCCTTCCCTCTTCTTCCCGGGCCGGCTTCTGTGACAGCCGGGTGCCCACTGCACAGGTGCGAGAAGCGCTGCGCTTTGTGAATGGCCCGGTGCCTTCTGGGACCTTTCATGTATCCCAGAAGACACCGGATCATTCACAAAGCGCAGCACATGCGCAGTGGGCACCCGGCTGTCACAGAAGCCAGCGCGGGAAGACTGTGCAGCGCTGGAGCGAGGAACAGGTAAGGCCCTGCAGGAGAGAACAGCTGAGCGGCCGGCCCGGTATTCTGACATGGTGGCCACAAAAATACCGGACCGGCCGCTTTATATTCGCTCCATAAGACGCACTGACATTTTCCCCCCTTTTTGGGGGGGAAAAAAGTGCGTCTTATGGTGCGAAAAATACGGTATATATATATATATATATCCCAAGAGTATCCTAAAATGTACAATAATACCCAAAACGATCCAAAAAACAAAAATCGAGGATTATCCAAAAAATATAGAATAATAACCAAAAGTAACCAAAAAAAATAATACCCAAGAGCAGGGGGTGTCAAACTGGCAGCCCTCCA